>NW_027411864.1:0-117165 GCF_047663935.1 Musca autumnalis | reverse complement strand
TGACACACAATCCATGCAATTTATATGATGATGTCGAGTTCCGTATCGAAATTAGATGCAGAAGCATCCAAGTCTCACGAAATACAAGGGTCAGCTTTGTCAAATCAATCACATGTCCATATGAGAGCAAATATATCGTGACCTATAGAATCTACAGTCTCGTTTCTTACGTCGTTTGTTAAGCAAACTTTGACACACAATCCATGCAATTTATATGATGATGTCGAGTTCCGAATCGAAATTAGATGCAGAAGCATCCAAGTATCACGAAATACAAGGGTCAGCTTTGTCAAATCAATCACATGTCCATATGAGAGCAAATATATCGTGACCTATAGAATCTACAGCCTCGTTTCTTACGTCGTTTGTTAAGCAAACTTTGACACACAATCCATGCAATTTATATGATGATGTCGAGTTCCAAATCGAAATTAGATGCAGAAGCATCCAAGTATCACGAAATACAAGGGTCAGCTTTGTCAAATCAATCACATGTCCATATGAGAGCAAATATATCGTGACCTATAGAATCTACAGTCTCGTTTCTTACGTCGTTTGTTAAGCAAACTTTGACACACAATCCATGCAATTTATATAATGATGTCGAGTTCCGTATCGAAATTAGATGCAGAAGCATCCAAGTCTCACGAAATACAAGGGTCAGCTTTGTCAAATCAATCACATGTCCTTATGAGAGCAAATATATCGTGACCTATAGAATCTACAGTCTCGTTTCTTACGTCGTTTGTTAAGCAAACTTTGACACACAATCGATGCCATTTTTATGATGATGTCGAGTTCCGTATCGAAATTAGATGCAGAAGCATCCAAGTCTCAAGAAATACAAGGGTCAGCTTTGTCAAATCAATCACATGTCCATATGAGAGCAAATATATCGTCACCTATAGAATCTACAGTCTCGTTTCTTACGTCGTTTGTTAAGCAAACTTTGACACACAATCCATGCAATTTTTATGATGATGTCGAGTTCCGTATCGAAATTAGATGCAGAAGCATCCAAGTCTCAAGAAATACAAGGGTCAGCTTTGTCAAATCAATCACATGTCCATATGAGAGCAAATATATCGTGACCTATAGAATCTACAGTCTCGTTTCTTACGTCGTTTGTTAAGCAAACTTTGACACACAATCCATGCAATTTATATGATGATGTCGAGTTCCGAATCGAAATTAGATGCAGAAGCATCTAAGTATCACGAAATACAAGGTCCGGCTTTGTCAAATCAATCACATGTCCATATGAGAGCAAATATATCGTGACCTATAGAATCTACAGTCTCGTTTCTTACGTCGTTTCCGAATCGAAATTAGATGCCGAGTTCCGAATCGAAATTAGATGCAGAAGCATCCAAGTATCACGAAATACAAGGGTCAGCTTTGTCAAATCAATCACATGTCCATATGAGAGCAAATATATCGTGACCTATAGAATCTACAGCCTCGTTTCTTACGTCGTTTGTTAAGCAAACTTTGACACACAATCCATGCAATTTATATGATGATGTCGAGTTCCAAATCGAAATTAGATGCAGAAGCATCCAAGTATCACGAAATACAAGGGTCAGCTTTGTCAAATCAATCACATGTCCATATGAGAGCAAATATATCGTGACCTATAGAATCTACAGTCTCGTTTCTTACGTCGTTTGTTAAGCAAACTTTGACACACAATCCATGCAATTTATATAATGATGTCGAGTTCCGTATCGAAATTAGATGCAGAAGCATCCAAGTCTCAAGAAATACAAGGGTCAGCTTTGTCAAATCAATCACATGTCCATATGAGAGCAAATATATCGTCACCTATAGAATCTACAGTCTCGTTTCTTACGTCGTTTGTTAAGCAAACTTTGACACACAATCCATGCAATTTTTATGATGATGTCGAGTTCCGTATCGAAATTAGATGCAGAAGCATCCAAGTCTCAAGAAATACAAGGGTCAGCTTTGTCAAATCAATCACATGTCCATATGAGAGCAAATATATCGTGACCTATAGAATCTACAGTCTCGTTTCTTACGTCGTTTGTTAAGCAAACTTTGACACACAATCCATGCAATTTATATGATGATGTCGAGTTCCGAATCGAAATTAGATGCAGAAGCATCTAAGTATCACGAAATACAAGGTCCGGCTTTGTCAAATCAATCACATGTCCATATGAGAGCAAATATATCGTGACCTATAGAATCTACAGTCTCGTTTCTTACGTCGTTTGTTAAGCAAACTTTGACACTCAATCCATGTAATTTATATAATGATGTCGAGTTCCGTATCGAAATTAGATGCAGAAGCATCCAAGTATCACGAAATACAAGGGTCAGCTTTGTCAAATCAATCACATGTCCATATGAGAGCAAATATATCGTGACCTATAGAATCTACAGTCTCGTTTCTTACGTCGTTTGTTAAGCAAACTTTGACACACAATCCATGCAATTTATATGATGATGTCGAGTTCCGAATCGAAATTAGATGCAGAAGCATCCAAGTCTCAAGAAATACAAGGGTCAGCTTTGTCAAATCAATCACATGTCCATATGAGAGCAAATATATCGTCACCTATAGAATCTACAGTCTCGTTTCTTACGTCGTTTGTTAAGCAAACTTTGACACACAATCCATGCAATTTTTATGATGATGTCGAGTTCCGTATCGAAATTAGATGCAGAAGCATCCAAGTCTCAAGAAATACAAGGGTCAGCTTTGTCAAATCAATCACATGTCCATATGAGAGCAAATATATCGTGACCTATAGAATCTACAGTCTCGTTTCTTACGTCGTTTGTTAAGCAAACTTTGACACACAATCCATGCAATTTATATGATGATGTCGAGTTCCGAATCGAAATTAGATGCAGAAGCATCCAAGTCTCACGAAATACAAAGGTCAGCTTTGTCAAATCAATCACATGTCCATATGAGAGCAAATATATCGTGACCTATAGAATCTACAGTCTCGTTTCTTACGTCGTTTGTTAAGCAAACTTTGACACACAATCCATGCATTTTATATGATGATGTCGAGTTCCGTATCGAAATTAGATGCAGAAGCATCCAAGTCTCACGAAATACAAGGGTCAGCTTTGTCAAATCAATCACATGTCCATATGAGAGCAAATATATCGTGACCTATAGAATCTACAGTCTCGTTTCTTACGTCGTTTGTTAAGCAAACTTTGACACACAATCCATGCAATTTATATAATGATGTCGAGTTCCGTATCGAAATTAGATGCAGAAGCATCCAAGTCTCACGAAATACAAGGGTCAGCTTTGTCAAATCAATCACATGTCCATATGAGAGCAAATATATCGTGACCTATAGAATCTACAGCCTCGTTTCTTACGTCGTTTGTTAAGCAAACTTTGACACACAATCCATGCAATTTATATGATGATGTCGAGTTCCGCATCGAAATTAGATGCAGAAGCATCCAAGTCTCAAGCTTTGTCAAATCAATCACATGTCCATATGGGAGCAAATATATCGTGACCTATAGAATCTAAAGTCTCGTTTCTTACGTCGTTTGTTAAGCAAACTTTGACACACAATCCATGCAATTTTTATGATGATGTCGAGTTCCGTATCGAAATTAGATGCAGAAGCATCCAAGTCTCAAGAAATACAAGGGTCAGCTTTGTCAAATCAATCACATGTCCATATGAGAGCAAATATATCGTGACCTATAGAATCTACAGTCTCGTTTCTTACGTCGTTTGTTAAGCAAACTTTGACACACAATCCATGCAATTTATATGATGATGTCGAGTTCCGAATCGAAATTAGATGCAGAAGCATCTAAGTATCACGAAATACAAGGGTCAGCTTTGTCAAATCAATCACATGTCCATATGAGAGCAAATATATCGTGACCTATAGAATCTACAGTCTCGTTTCTTACGTCGTTTGTTAAGCAAACTTTGACACTCAATCCATGTAATTTATATAATGATGTCGAGTTCCGTATCGAAATTAGATGCAGAAGCATCCAAGTATCACGAAATACAAGGGTCAGCTTTGTCAAATCAATCACATGTCCATATGAGAGCAAATATATCGTGACCTATAGAATCTACAGTCTCGTTTCTTACGTCGTTTGTTAAGCATACTTTGACACACAATCCATGCAATTTATATGATGATGTCGAGTTCCGAATCGAAATTAGATGCAGAAGCATCCAAGTATCACGAAATACAAGGGTCAGCTTTGTCAAATCAATCACATGTCCATATGATAGCAAATATATCGTGACCTATAGAATTTACAGCCTCGTTTCTTACGTCGTTTGTTAAGCAAACTTTGACACACAATCCATGCAATTTATATGATGATGTCGAGTTCCGAATCGAAATTAGATGCAGAAGCATCCAAGTCTCACGAAATACAAAGGTCAGCTTTGTCAAATCAATCACATGTCCATATGAGAGCAAATATATCGTGACCTATAGAATCTACAGTCTCGTTTCTTACGTCGTTTGTTAAGCAAACTTTGACACACAATCCATGCAATTTATATGATGATGTCGAGTTCCGTATCGAAATTAGATGCAGAAGCATCCAAGTCTCAAGAAATACAAGGGTCAGCTTTGTCAAATCAATCACATGTCCATATGAGAGCAAATATATCGTCACCTATAGAATCTACAGTCTCGTTTCTTACGTCGTTTGTTAAGCAAACTTTGACACACAATCCATGCAATTTTTATGATGATGTCGAGTTCCGTATCGAAATTAGATGCAGAAGCATCCAAGTCTCAAGAAATACAAGGGTCAGCTTTGTCAAATCAATCACATGTCCATATGAGAGCAAATATATCGTGACCTATAGAATCTACAGTCTCGTTTCTTACGTCGTTTGTTAAGCAAACTTTGACACACAATCCATGCAATTTATATGATGATGTCGAGTTCCGAATCGAAATTAGATGCAGAAGCATCTAAGTATCACGAAATACAAGGTCCGGCTTTGTCAAATCAATCACATGTCCATATGAGAGCAAATATATCGTGAACTATAGAATCTACAGTCTCGTTTCTTACGTCGTTTGTTAAGCAAACTTTGACACTCAATCCGTGTAATTTATATAATGATGTCGAGTTCCGTATCGAAATTAGATGCAGAAGCATCCAAGTATCACGAAATACAAGGGTCAGCTTTGTCAAATCAATCACATGTCCATATGAGAGCAAATATATCGTGACCTATAGAATCTACAGTCTCGTTTCTTACGTCGTTTGTTAAGCAAACTTTGACACACAATCCATGCAATTTATATGATGATGTCGAGTTCCGAATCGAAATTAGATGCAGAAGCATCCAAGTATCACGAAATACAAGGGTCAGCTTTGTCAAATCAATCACATGTCCATATGATAGCAAATATATCGTGACCTATAGAATTTACAGCCTCGTTTCTTACGTCGTTTGTTAAGCAAACTTTGACACACAATCCATGCAATTTATATGATGATGTCGAGTTCCGCATCGAAATTAGATGCAGAAGCATCCAAGTCTCAAGCTTTGTCAAATCAATCACATGTCCATATGGGAGCAAATATATCGTGACCTATAGAATCTAAAGTCTCGTTTCTTACGTCGTTTGTTAAGCAAACTTTGACACACAATCCATGCAATTTTTATGATGATGTCGAGTTCCGTATCGAAATTAGATGCAGAAGCATCCAAGTCTCAAGAAATACAAGGGTCAGCTTTGTCAAATCAATCACATGTCCATATGAGAGCAAATATATCGTGACCTATAGAATCTACAGTCTCGTTTCTTACGTCGTTTGTTAAGCAAACTTTGACACACAATCCATGCAATTTATATGATGATGTCGAGTTCCGAATCGAAATTAGATGCAGAAGCATCTAAGTATCACGAAATACAAGGGTCAGCTTTGTCAAATCAATCACATGTCCATATGAGAGCAAATATATCGTGACCTATAGAATCTACAGTCTCGTTTCTTACGTCGTTTGTTAAGCAAACTTTGACACTCAATCCATGTAATTTATATAATGATGTCGAGTTCCGTATCGAAATTAGATGCAGAAGCATCCAAGTATCACGAAATACAAGGGTCAGCTTTGTCAAATCAATCACATGTCCATATGAGAGCAAATATATCGTGACCTATAGAATCTACAGTCTCGTTTCTTACGTCGTTTGTTAAGCATACTTTGACACACAATCCATGCAATTTATATGATGATGTCGAGTTCCGAATCGAAATTAGATGCAGAAGCATCCAAGTATCACGAAATACAAGGGTCAGCTTTGTCAAATCAATCACATGTCCATATGATAGCAAATATATCGTGACCTATAGAATTTACAGCCTCGTTTCTTACGTCGTTTGTTAAGCAAACTTTGACACACAATCCATGCAATTTATATGATGATGTCGAGTTCCGAATCGAAATTAGATGCAGAAGCATCCAAGTCTCACGAAATACAAAGGTCAGCTTTGTCAAATCAATCACATGTCCATATGAGAGCAAATATATCGTGACCTATAGAATCTACAGTCTCGTTTCTTACGTCGTTTGTTAAGCAAACTTTGACACACAATCCATGCAATTTATATGATGATGTCGAGTTCCGTATCGAAATTAGATGCAGAAGCATCCAAGTCTCAAGAAATACAAGGGTCAGCTTTGTCAAATCAATCACATGTCCATATGAGAGCAAATATATCGTGACCTATAGAATCTACAGTCTCGTTTCTTACGTCGTTTGTTAAGCAAACTTTGACACACAATCCATGCAATTTTTATGATTATGTCGAGTTCCGTATCGAAATTAGATGCAGAAGCATCCAAGTCTCAAGAAATACAAGGGTCAGCTTTGTCAAATCAATCACATGTCCATATGAGAGCAAATATATCGTCACCTATAGAATCTACAGTCTCGTTTCTTACGTCGTTTGTTAAGCAAACTTTGACACACAATCCATGCAATTTTTATGATGATGTCGAGTTCCGTATCGAAATTAGATGCAGAAGCATCCAAGTCTCAAGAAATACAAGGGTCAGCTTTGTCAAATCAATCACATGTCCATATGAGAGCAAATATATCGTGACCTATAGAATCTACAGTCTCGTTTCTTACGTCGTTTGTTAAGCAAACTTTGACACACAATCCATGCAATTTATATGATGATGTCGAGTTCCGAATCGAAATTAGATGCAGAAGCATCTAAGTATCACGAAATACAAGGTCCGGCTTTGTCAAATCAATCACATGTCCATATGAGAGCAAATATATCGTGACCTATAGAATCTACAGTCTCGTTTCTTACGTCGTTTGTTAAGCAAACTTTGACACTCAATCCGTGTAATTTATATAATGATGTCGAGTTCCGTATCGAAATTAGATGCAGAAGCATCCAAGTATCACGAAATACAAGGGTCAGCTTTGTCAAATCAATCACATGTCCATATGAGAGCAAATATATCGTGACCTATAGAATCTACAGTCTCGTTTCTTACGTCGTTTGTTAAGCAAACTTTGACACACAATCCATGCAATTTATATGATGATGTCGAGTTCCGAATCGAAATTAGATGCAGAAGCATCCAAGTATCACGAAATACAAGGGTCAGCTTTGTCAAATCAATCACATGTCCATATGATAGCAAATATATCGTGACCTATAGAATTTACAGCCTCGTTTCTTACGTCGTTTGTTAAGCAAACTTTGACACACAATCCATGCAATTTATATGATGATGTCGAGTTCCGAATCGAAATTAGATGCAGAAGCATCCAAGTCTCACGAAATACAAAGGTCAGCTTTGTCAAATCAATCACATGTCCATATGAGAGCAAATATATCGTGACCTATAGAATCTACAGTCTCGTTTCTTACGTCGTTTGTTAAGCAAACTTTGACACACAATCCATGCAATTTATATGATGATGTCGAGTTCCGTATCGAAATTAGATGCAGAAGCATCCAAGTCTCACGAAATACAAGGGTCAGCTTTGTCAAATCAATCACATGTCCATATGAGAGCAAATATATCGTGACCTATAGAATCTACAGTCTCGTTTCTTACGTCGTTTGTTAAGCAAACTTTGACACACAATCCATGCAATTTATATAATGATGTCGAGTTCCGTATCGAAATTAGATGCAGAAGCATCCAAGTCTCACGAAATACAAGGGTCAGGTTTGTCAAATCAATCACATGTCCATATGAGAGCAAATATATCGTGACCTATAGAATCTACAGCCTCGTTTCTTACGTCGTTTGTTAAGCAAACTTTGACACACAATCCATGCAATTTATATGATGATGTCGAGTTCCGCATCGAAATTAGATGCAGAAGCATCCAAGTCTCAAGCTTTGTCAAATCAATCACATGTCCATATGAGAGCAAATATATCGTGACCTATAGAATCTACAGTCTCGTTTCTTACGTCGTTTGTTAAGCAAACTTTGACACACAATCCATGCAATTTTTATGATGATGTCGAGTTCCGTATCGAATTTAGATGCAGAAGCATCCAAGTCTCAAGAAATACAAGGGTCAGCTTTGTCAAATCAATCACATGTCCATATGAGAGCAAATATATCGTGACCTATAGAATCTACAGTCTCGTTTCTTACGTCGTTTGTTAAGCAAACTTTGACACACAATCCATGCAATTTATATGATGATGTCGAGTTCCGAATCGAAATTAGATGCAGAAGCATCTAAGTATCACGAAATACAAGGGTCAGCTTTGTCAAATCAATCACATGTCCATATGAGAGCAAATATATCGTGACCTATAGAATCTACAGTCTCGTTTCTTACGTCGTTTGTTAAGCAAACTTTGACACTCAATCCATGTAATTTATATAATGATGTCGAGTTCCGTATCGAAATTAGATGCAGAAGCATCCAAGTATCACGAAATACAAGGGTCAGCTTTGTCAAATCAATCACATGTCCATATGAGAGCAAATATATCGTGACCTATAGAATCTACAGTCTCGTTTCTTACGTCGTTTGTTAAGCATACTTTGACACACAATCCATGATTTATATGATGATGTCGAGTTCCGAATCGAAATTAGATGCAGAAGCATCCAAGTATCACGAAATACAAGGGTCAGCTTTGTCAAATCAATCACATGTCCATATGATAGCAAATATATCGTGACCTATAGAATTTACAGCCTCGTTTCTTACGTCGTTTGTTAAGCAAACTTTGACACACAATCCATGCAATTTATATGATGATGTCGAGTTCCGAATCGAAATTAGATGCAGAAGCATCCAAGTCTCACGAAATACAAAGGTCAGCTTTGTCAAATCAATCACATGTCCATATGAGAGCAAATATATCGTGACCTATAGAATCTACAGTCTCGTTTCTTACGTCGTTTGTTAAGCAAACTTTGACACACAATCCATGCAATTTATATGATGATGTCGAGTTCCGTATCGAAATTAGATGCAGAAGCATCCAAGTCTCACGAAATACAAGGGTCAGCTTTGTCAAATCAATCACATGTCCATATGAGAGCAAATATATCGTGACCTATAGAATCTACAGTCTCGTTTCTTACGTCGTTTGTTAAGCAAACTTTGACACACAATCCATGCAATTTATATGATGATGTCGAGTTCCGTATCGAAATTAGATGCAGAAGCATCCAAGTCTCAAGAAATACAAGGGTCAGCTTTGTCAAATCAATCACATGTCCATATGAGAGCAAATATATCGTGACCTATAGAATCTACAGTCTCGTTTCTTACGTCGTTTGTTAAGCATACTTTGACACACAATCCATGCAATTTATATGATGATGTCGAGTTCCGAATCGAAATTAGATGCAGAAGCATCCAAGTATCACGAAATACAAGGGTCAGCTTTGTCAAATCAATCACATGTCCATATGATAGCAAATATATCGTGACCTATAGAATTTACAGCCTCGTTTCTTACGTCGTTTGTTAAGCAAACTTTGACACACAATCCATGCAATTTATATGATGATGTCGAGTTCCGAATCGAAATTAGATGCAGAAGCATCCAAGTCTCACGAAATACAAAGGTCAGCTTTGTCAAATCAATCACATGTCCATATGAGAGCAAATATATCGTGACCTATAGAATCTACAGTCTCGTTTCTTACGTCGTTTGTTAAGCAAACTTTGACACACAATCCATGCAATTTATATGATGATGTCGAGTTCCGTATCGAAATTAGATGCAGAAGCATCCAAGTCTCAAGAAATACAAGGGTCAGCTTTGTCAAATCAATCACATGTCCATATGAGAGCAAATATATCGTGACCTATAGAATCTACAGTCTCGTTTCTTACGTCGTTTGTTAAGCAAACTTTGACACACAATCCATGCAATTTTTATGATGATGTCGAGTTCCGTATCGAAATTAGATGCAGAAGCATCCAAGTCTCAAGAAATACAAGGGTCAGCTTTGTCAAATCAATCACATGTCCATATGAGAGCAAATATATCGTCACCTATAGAATCTACAGTCTCGTTTCTTACGTCGTTTGTTAAGCAAACTTTGACACACAATCCATGCAATTTTTATGATGATGTCGAGTTCCGTATCGAAATTAGATGCAGAAGCATCCAAGTCTCAAGAAATACAAGGGTCAGCTTTGTCAAATCAATCACATGTCCATATGAGAGCAAATATATCGTGACCTATAGAATCTACAGTCTCGTTTCTTACGTCGTTTGTTAAGCAAACTTTGACACACAATCCATGCAATTTATATGATGATGTCGAGTTCCGAATCGAAATTAGATGCAGAAGCATCTAAGTATCACGAAATACAAGGTCCGGCTTTGTCAAATCAATCACATGTCCATATGAGAGCAAATATATCGTGACCTATAGAATCTACAGTCTCGTTTCTTACGTCGTTTGTTAAGCAAACTTTGACACTCAATCCGTGTAATTTATATAATGATGTCGAGTTCCGTATCGAAATTAGATGCAGAAGCATCCAAGTATCACGAAATACAAGGGTCAGCTTTGTCAAATCAATCACATGTCCATATGAGAGCAAATATATCGTGACCTATAGAATCTACAGTCTCGTTTCTTACGTCGTTTGTTAAGCAAACTTTGACACACAATCCATGCAATTTATATGATGATGTCGAGTTCCGAATCGAAATTAGATGCAGAAGCATCCAAGTATCACGAAATACAAGGGTCAGCTTTGTCAAATCAATCACATGTCCATATGATAGCAAATATATCGTGACCTATAGAATTTACAGCCTCGTTTCTTACGTCGTTTGTTAAGCAAACTTTGACACACAATCCATGCAATTTATATGATGATGTCGAGTTCCGAATCGAAATTAGATGCAGAAGCATCCAAGTCTCACGAAATACAAAGGTCAGCTTTGTCAAATCAATCACATGTCCATATGAGAGCAAATATATCGTGACCTATAGAATCTACAGTCTCGTTTCTTACGTCGTTTGTTAAGCAAACTTTGACACACAATCCATGCAATTTATATGATGATGTCGAGTTCCGTATCGAAATTAGATGCAGAAGCATCCAAGTCTCACGAAATACAAGGGTCAGCTTTGTCAAATCAATCACATGTCCATATGAGAGCAAATATATCGTGACCTATAGAATCTACAGTCTCGTTTCTTACGTCGTTTGTTAAGCAAACTTTGACACACAATCCATGCAATTTATATAATGATGTCGAGTTCCGTATCGAAATTAGATGCAGAAGCATCCAAGTCTCACGAAATACAAGGGTCAGGTTTGTCAAATCAATCACATGTCCATATGAGAGCAAATATATCGTGACCTATAGAATCTACAGCCTCGTTTCTTACGTCGTTTGTTAAGCAAACTTTGACACACAATCCATGCAATTTATATGATGATGTCGAGTTCCGCATCGAAATTAGATGCAGAAGCATCCAAGTCTCAAGCTTTGTCAAATCAATCACATGTCCATATGAGAGCAAATATATCGTGACCTATAGAATCTACAGTCTCGTTTCTTACGTCGTTTGTTAAGCAAACTTTGACACACAATCCATGCAATTTTTATGATGATGTCGAGTTCCGTATCGAAATTAGATGCAGAAGCATCCAAGTCTCAAGAAATACAAGGGTCAGCTTTGTCAAATCAATCACATGTCCATATGAGAGCAAATATATCGTGACCTATAGAATCTACAGTCTCGTTTCTTACGTCGTTTGTTAAGCAAACTTTGACACACAATCCATGCAATTTATATGATGATGTCGAGTTCCGAATCGAAATTAGATGCAGAAGCATCTAAGTATCACGAAATACAAGGGTCAGCTTTGTCAAATCAATCACATGTCCATATGAGAGCAAATATATCGTGACCTATAGAATCTACAGTCTCGTTTCTTACGTCGTTTGTTAAGCAAACTTTGACACTCAATCCATGTAATTTATATAATGATGTCGAGTTCCGTATCGAAATTAGATGCAGAAGCATCCAAGTATCACGAAATACAAGGGTCAGCTTTGTCAAATCAATCACATGTCCATATGAGAGCAAATATATCGTGACCTATAGAATCTACAGTCTCGTTTCTTACGTCGTTTGTTAAGCATACTTTGACACACAATCCATGCAATTTATATGATGATGTCGAGTTCCGAATCGAAATTAGATGCAGAAGCATCCAAGTATCACGAAATACAAGGGTCAGCTTTGTCAAATCAATCACATGTCCATATGATAGCAAATATATCGTGACCTATAGAATTTACAGCCTCGTTTCTTACGTCGTTTGTTAAGCAAACTTTGACACACAATCCATGCAATTTATATGATGATGTCGAGTTCCGAATCGAAATTAGATGCAGAAGCATCCAAGTCTCACGAAATACAAAGGTCAGCTTTGTCAAATCAATCACATGTCCATATGAGAGCAAATATATCGTGACCTATAGAATCTACAGTCTCGTTTCTTACGTCGTTTGTTAAGCAAACTTTGACACACAATCCATGCAATTTATATGATGATGTCGAGTTCCGTATCGAAATTAGATGCAGAAGCATCCAAGTCTCACGAAATACAAGGGTCAGCTTTGTCAAATCAATCACATGTCCATATGAGAGCAAATATATCGTGACCTATAGAATCTACAGTCTCGTTTCTTACGTCGTTTGTTAAACAAACTTTGACACTCAATCCATGTAATTTATATAATGATGTCGAGTTCCGTATCGAAATTAGATGCAGAAGCATCCAAGCATCACGAAATACAAGGGTCAGCTTTGTCAAATCAATCACATGTCCATATGAGAGCAAATATATCGTGACCTATAGAATCTACAGTCTCGTTTCTTACGTCGTTTGTTAAGCATACTTTGACACACAATCCATGCAATTTATATGATGATGTCGAGTTCCGAATCCGAAATTAGATGCAGAAGCATCCAAGTATCACGAAATACAAGGGTCAGCTTTGTCAAATCAATCACATGTCCATATGATAGCAAATATATCGTGACCTATAGAATTTACAGCCTCGTTTCTTACGTCGTTTGTTAAGCAAACTTTGACACACAATCCATGCAATTTATATGATGATGTCGAGTTCCGAATCGAAATTAGATGCAGAAGCATCTAAGTATCACGAAATACAAGGGTCAGCTTTGTCAAATCAATCACATGTCCATATGAGAGCAAATATATCGTGACCTATAGAATCTACAGTCTCGTTTCTTACGTCGTTTGTTAAGCAAACTTTGACACTCAATCCATGTAATTTATATAATGATGTCGAGTTCCGTATCGAAATTAGATGCAGAAGCATCCAAGTATCACGAAATACAAGGGTCAGCTTTGTCAAATCAATCACATGTCCATATGAGAGCAAATATATCGTGACCTATAGAATCTACAGTCTCGTTTCTTACGTCGTTTGTTAAGCATACTTTGACACACAATCCATGCAATTTATATGATGATGTCGAGTTCCGAATCGAAATTAGATGCAGAAGCATCCAAGTATCACGAAATACAAGGGTCAGCTTTGTCAAATCAATCACATGTCCATATGATAGCAAATATATCGTGACCTATAGAATTTACAGCCTCGTTTCTTACGTCGTTTGTTAAGCAAACTTTGACACACAATCCATGCAATTTATATGATGATGTCGAGTTCCGAATCGAAATTAGATGCAGAAGCATCCAAGTCTCACGAAATACAAAGGTCAGCTTTGTCAAATCAATCACATGTCCATATGAGAGCAAATATATCGTGACCTATAGAATCTACAGTCTCGTTTCTTACGTCTTTTGTTAAGCATACTTTGACACACAATCCATGCAATTTATATGATGATGTCGAGTTCCGAATCGAAATTAGATGCAGAAGCATCTAAGTATCACGAAATACAAGGTCCGGCTTTGTCAAATCAATCACATGTCCATATGAGAGCAAATATATCGTGACCTATAGAATCTACAGTCTCGTTTCTTACGTCGTTTGTTAAGCAAACTTTGACACTCAATCCATGTAATTTATATAATGATGTCGAGTTCCGTATCGAAATTAGATGCAGAAGCATCCAAGTATCACGAAATACAAGGGTCAGCTTTGTCAAATCAATCACATGTCCATATGAGAGCAAATATATCGTGACCTATAGAATCTACAGTCTCATTTCTTACGTCGTTTGTTAAGCAAACTTTGACACACAATCCATGCAATTTATATGATGATGTCGAGTTCCGAATCGAAATTAGATGCAGAAGCATCCAAGTATCACGAAATACAAGGGTCAGCTTTGTCAAATCAATCACATGTCCATATGATAGCAAATATATCGTGACCTATAGAATTTACAGCCTCGTTTCTTACGTCGTTTGTTAAGCAAACTTTGACACACAATCCATGCAATTTATATGATGATGTCGAGTTCCGAATCGAAATTAGATGCAGAAGCATCCAAGTCTCACGAAATACAAAGGTCAGCTTTGTCAAATCAATCACATGTCCATATGAGAGCAAATATATCGTGACCTATAGAATCTACAGTCTCGTTTCTTACGTCGTTTGTTAAGCAAACTTTGACACACAATCCATGCAATTTATATGATGATGTCGAGTTCCGTATCGAAATTAGATGCAGAAGCATCCAAGTCTCACGAAATACAAGGGTCAGCTTTGTCAAATCAATCACATGTCCATATGAGAGCAAATATATCGTGACCTATAGAATCTACAGTCTCGTTTCTTACGTCGTTTGTTAAGCAAACTTTGACACACAATCCATGCAATTTATATAATGATGTCGAGTTCCGTATCGAAATTAGATGCAGAAGCATCCAAGTCTCCCGAAATACAAGGGTCAGCTTTGTCAAATCAATCACATGTCCATATGAGAGCAAATATATCGTGACCTATAGAATCTACAGCCTCGTTTCTTACGTCGTTTGTTAAGCAAACTTTGACACACAATCCATGCAATTTATATGATGATGTCGAGTTCCGCATCGAAATTAGATGCAGAAGCATCCAAGTCTCAATCCATGTAATTTATATGATGATGTCGAGTTCCGAATCGAAATTAGATGCAGAAGCATCCAAGTATCACGAAATACAAGGGTCAGCTTTGTCAAATCAATCACATGTCCATATGAGAGCAAATATATCGTGACCTATAGAATCTACAGCCTCGTTTCTTACATCGTTTGTTAAGCAAACTTTGACACACAATCCATGCAATTTATATGATGATGTCGAGTTCCGAATCGAAATTAGATGCAGAAGCATCCAAGTATCACGAAATACAAGGGTCAGCTTTGTCAAATCAATCACATGTCCATATGAGAGCAAATATATCGTGACCTACAGAATCTACAGCCTCGTTTCTTACGTCGTTTGTTAAGCAAACTTTGACACCCAATCCATGCAATTTATATGATGATGTCGAGTTCCGAATCGAAATTAGATGCAGAAGCATCCAAGTATCACGAAATACAAGGGTCAGCTTTGTCAAATCAATCACATGTCCATATGAGAGCAAATATATCGTGACCTATAGAATCAACAGTCTCGTTTCTTACGTCGTTTGTTCAGCAAACTTTGACACACAATCCATGCAATTTATATGATGATGTCGAGTTCCGAATCGAAATTAGATGCAGAAGCATCCAAGTATCACGAAATACAAGGGTCAGCTTTGTCAAATCAATCACATGTCCATATGAGAGCAAATATATCGTGACCTATAGAATCTACAGTCTCGTTTCTTGCGTCGTGTGTTAAGCAAACTTTGACACACAATCCATGCAATTTATATGATGATGTCGAGTTCCGAATCGAAATTAGATGCAGAAGCATCCAAGTATCACGAAATACAAGGGTCAGCTTTGTCAAATCAATCACATGTCCATATGAGAGCAAATATACCGTGACCTATAGAATCTACAGTCTCGTTTCTTACGTCGTTTGTTAAGCAAACTTTGACACACAATCCATGCAATTTATATGATGATGTCGAGTTCCGTATCGAAATTAGATGCAGAAGCATCCAAGTATCACGAAATACAAGGGTCAGCTTTGTCAAATCAATCACATGTCCATATGAGAGCAAATATATCGTGACCTATAGAATCTACAGTCTCGTTTCTTACGTCGTTTGTTAAGCAAACTTTGACACACAATCCATGCAATTTATATGATGATGTCGAGTTCCGTATCGAAATTAGATGCAGAAGCATCCAAGTATCACGAAATACAAGGGTCAGCTTTGTCAAATCAATCACATGTCCATATGAGAGCAAATATATCGTGACCTATAGAATCTACAGTCTCGTTTCTTACGTCGTTTGTTAAGCAAACTTTGACACACAATCCATGCAATTTATATGATGATGTCGAGTTCCGAATCGAAATTAGATGCAGAAGCATCCAAGTATCACGAAATACAAGGGTCAGCTTTGTCAAATCAATCACATGTCCATATGAGAGCAAATATATCGTGACCTATAGAATCTACAGTCTCGTTTCTTACGTCGTTTGTTAAGCAAACTTTGACACACAATCCATGCAATTTATATGATGATGTCGAGTTCCGTATCGAAACTAGATGCAGAAGCATCCAAGTCTCACGAAATACAAGGGTCAGCTTTGTCAAATCAATCACATGTCCATATGAGAGCAAATATATTGTGACCTATAGAATCTACAGCCTCGTTTCTTACGTCGTTTGTTAAGCAAACTTTGACACACAATCCATGCAATTTATATGATGATGTCGAGTTCCGAATCGAAACTAGATGCAGAAGCATCCAAGTCTCAAGAAATACAAGGGTCAGCTTTGTCAAATCAATCACATGTCCATATGAGAGCAAATATATCGTCACCTATAGAATCTACAGTCTCGTTTCTTACGCCGTTTGTTAAGCAAACTTTGACACACAATCCATGTAATTTATATGATGATGTCGAGTTCCGAATCGAAATTAGATGCAGAAGCATCCAAGTATCACGAAATACAAGGGTCAGCTTTGTCAAATCAATCACATGTCCATATGAGAGCAAATATATCGTGACCTATAGAATCTACAGTCTCGTTTCTTACGTCGTTTGTTAAGCAAACTTTGACACACAATCCATGCAATTTATATAATGATGTCGAGTTCCGTATCGAAATTAGATGCAGAAGCATCCAAGTCTCACGAAATACAAGGGTCAGCTTTGTCAAATCAATCACATGTCCATATGAGAGCAAATATATCGTGACCTATAGAATCTACAGTCTCGTTTCTTACGTCGTTTGTTAAGCAAACTTTGACACACAATCCATGCAATTTATATGATGATGTCGAGTTCCGAATCGAAATTAGATGCAGAAGCATCCAAGTATCACGAAATACAAGGGTCAGCTTTGTCAAATCAATCACATGTCCATATGAGAGCAAATATATCGTGACCTATAGAATCTACAGGCTCGTTTCTTACGTCGTTTGTTAAGCAAACTTTGACACACAATCCATGCAATTTATATGATGATGTCGAGTTCCGTATCGAAATTAGATGCAGAAGCATCCAAGTATCACGAAATACAAGGGTCAGCTTTGTCAAATCAATCACATGTCCATATGAGAGCAAATATATCGTGACCTATAGAATCTACAGTCTCGTTTCTTACGTCGTTTGTTAAGCAAACTTTGACACACAATCCATGCAATTTATATGATGATGTCGAGTTCCGTATCGAAATTAGATGCAGAAGCATCCAAGTATCACGAAATACAAGGGTCAGCTTTGTCAAATCAATCACATGTCCATATGAAAGCAAATATATCGTGACCTATAGAATCTACAGTCTCGTTTCTTACGTCGTTTGTTAAGCAAACTTTGACACACAATCCATGCAATTTATATGATGATGTCGAGTTCCGAATCGAAATTAGATGCAGAAGCATCCAAGTATCACGAAATACAAGGGTCAGCTTTGTCAAATCAATCACATGTCCATATGAGAGCAAATATATCGTGACCTATAGAATCTACAGTCTCGTTTCTTACGTCGTTTGTTAAGCAAACTTTGACACACAATCCATGCAATTTATATGATGATGTCGAGTTCCGTATCGAAACTAGATGCAGAAGCATCCAAGTCTCACGATATACAAGGGCCAGCTTTGTCAAATCAATCACATGTCCATATGAGAGCAAATATATTGTGACCTATAGAATATACAGCCTCGTTTCTTACGTCGTTTGTTAAGCAAACTTTGACACACAATCCATGCAATTTATATGATGATGTCGAGTTCCGAATCGAAACTAGATGCAGAAGCATCCAAGTCTCAAGAAATACAAGGGTCAGCTTTGTCAAATCAATCACATGTCCATATGAGAGCAAATATATCGTCACCTATAGAATCTACAGACTCGTTTCTTACGCCGTTTGTTAAGCAAACTTTGACACACAATCCATGTAATTTATACGATGATGTCGAGTTCCGAATCGAAATTAGATGCAGAAGCATCCAAGTATCACGAAATACAAGGGTCAGCTTTGTCAAATCAATCACATGTCCGTATGAGAGCAAATATATCGTGACCTATAGAATCTACAGTCTCGTTTCTTACGTCGTTTGTTAAGCAAACTTTGACACACAATCCATGCAATTTATATAATGATGTCGAGTTCCGTATCGAAATTAGATGCAGAAGCATCCAAGTCTCACGAAATACAAGGGTCAGCTTTGTCAAATCAATCACATGTCCATATGAGAGCAAATATATCGTGAACTATAGAATCTACAGTCTCGTTTCTTACGTCGTTTGTTAAGCAAACTTTGACACTCAATTCATGTAATTTATATGATGATGTCGAGTTCCGAATCGAAATTAGATGCAGAAGCATCCAAGTATCACGAAATACAAGGGTCAGCTTTGTCAAATCAATCACATGTCCACATGAGAGCAAATATATCGTGACCTATAGAATCTACAGCCTCGTTTCTTACGTCGTTTGTTAAGCAAACTTTGACACACAATCCATGCAATTTATATAATGATGTCGAGTTCCGTATCGAAATTAGATGCAGAAGCATCCAAGTCTCACGAAATACAAAGGTCAGCTTTGTCAAATCAATCACATGTCCATATGAGAGCAAATATATCGTCACCTATAGAATCTACAGTCTCGTTTCTTACGTCGTTTGTTTAGCAAACTTTGACACACAATTCATGCAATTTATATGATGATGTCGAGTTCCGAATTGAAATTAGATGCAGAAGCATCCAAGTCTCAAGAAATACAAGGGTCAGCTTTGTCAAATCAATCACATGTCCATATGAGAGCAAATATATCGTGAACTACAGAATCTACAGTCTCGTTTCTTACGTCGTTTGTTAAGCAAACTTTGACACACAATCCATGCAATTTATATAATGATGTCGAGTTCCGTATCGAAATTAGATGCAGAAGCATCCAAGTCTCACGAAATACAAGGGTCAGCTTTGTCAAATCAATCACATGTCCATATGAGAGCAAATATATCGTGACCTATAGAATCTACAGTCTCGTTTCTTACGTCGTTTGTTAAGCAAACTTTGACACACAATCCATACAATTTATATGATGATGTCGAGTTCCGAATCGAAATTAGATGCAGAAGCATCCAAGTATCACGAAATACAAGGGTCAGCTTTGTCAAATCAATCACATGTCCATATGAGAGCAAATATATCGTGACCTATAGAATCTACAGTCTCGTTTCTTACGTCGTTTGTTAAGCAAACTTTGACACACAATCCATGCAATTTATATGATGATGTCGAGTTCCGAATCGAAATTAGATGCAGAAGCATCTAAGTATCACGAAATACAAGGGTCAGCTTTGTCAAATCAATCACATGTCCATATGGGAGCAAATATATCGTGACCTATAGAATCTACAGTCTCGTTTCTTACGTCGTTTGTTAAGCAAACTTTGACACACAATCCATGCAATTTATATGATGATGTCGAGTTCCGTATCGAAACTAGATGCAGAAGCATCCAAATCTCACGAAATACAAGGGTCAGCTTTGTCAAATCAATCACATGTCCATATGAGAGCAAATATATCGTGACCTATAGAATCTACTGCCTCGTTTCTTACGTCGTTTGTTAAGCAAACTTTGACACACAATCCATGCACTTTATATGATGATGTCGAGTTCCGTATCGAAATTAGATGCAGAAGCATCCAAGTCTCACGAAATACAAGGGTCAGCTTTGTCAAATCAATCACATGTCCATATGAGAGCAAATATATCGTGACCTATAGAATCTACAGTCTCGTTTCTTACGTCGTTTGTTAAGCAAACTTTGACACACAATCCATGCAATTTTTATGATGATGTCGAGTTCCGTATCGAAATTAGATGCAGAAGCATCCAAGTCTCAAGAAATACAAGGGTCAGCTTTGTCAAATCAATCACATGTCCATATGAGAGCAAATATATCGTGACCTATAGAATCTACAGTCTCGTTTCTTACGTCGTTTGTTAAGCAAACTTTGACACACAATCCATGCAATTTATATAATGATGTTGAGTTCCGAATCGAAATTAGATGCAGAAGCATCCAAGTATCACGAAATACAAGGGTCAGCTTTGTCAAATCAATCACATGTCCATATGAGAGCAAATATATCGTGACCTATAGAATCTACAGTCTCGTTTCTTACGTCGTTTGTTAAGCAAACTTTGACACACAATCCATGCAATTTATATAATGATGTCGAGTTCCGTATCGAAATTAGATGCAGAAGCATCCAAGTCTCACGAAATACAAGGGTCAGCTTTGTCAAATCAATCACATGTCCATATGAGAGCAAATATATCGTGACCTATACAATCTACAGTCTCGTTTCTTACGTCGTTTGTTAAGCAAACTTTGACACTCAATCCATGTAATTTATATAATGATGTCGAGTTCCGTATCGAAATTAGATGCAGAAGCATCCAAGTATCACGAAATACAAGGGTCAGCTTTGTCAAATCAATCACATGTCCATATGAGAGCAAATATATCTTGACCTATAGAATCTACAGTCTCGTTTCTTACGTCGTTTGTTAAGCAAACTTTGACACACAATCCATGCAATTTATATGATGATGTCGAGTTCCGAATCGAAATTAGATGCAGAAGCATCCAAGTATCACGAAATACAAGGGTCAGCTTTGTCAAATCAATCACATGTCCATATGAGAGCAAATATATCGTCACCTATAGAATCTACAGTCTCGTTTCTTACGTCGTTTGTTAAGCAAACTTTGACACACAATCCATGCAATTTATATGATGATGTCGAGTTCCGTATCGAAATTAGATGCAGAAGCATCCAAGTATCACGAAATACAAGGGTCAGCTTTGTCAAATCAATCACATGTCCATATGAGAGCAAATATATCGTGACCTATAGAATCTACAGTCTCGTTTCTTACGTCGTTTGTTAAGCAAACTTTGACACTCAATCCATGCAATTTATATGATGATGTCGAGTTCCGAATCGAAATTAGATGCAGAAGCATCCAAGTCTCACGAAATACAAGGGTCAGCTTTGTCAAATCAATCACATGTCCATATGAGAGCAAATATATCGTGACCTATAGAATCTACAGTCTCGTTTCTTACGTCGTTTGTTAAGCAAACTTTGACACACAATCCATGCAATTTATATGATGATGTCGAGTTCCGTATCGAAACTAGATGCAGAAGCATCCAAATCTCACGAAATACAAGGGTCAGCTTTGTCAAATCAATCACATGTCCATATGAGAGCAAATATATCGTGACCTATAGAATCTACAGTCTCGTTTCTTACGTCGTTTGTTAAGCAAACTTTGACACACAATCCATGCAATTTATATGATGATGTCGAGTTCCGAATCGAAATTAGATGCAGAAGCATCCAAGTATCACGAAATACAAGGGTCAGCTTTGTCAAATCAATCACATGTCCATATGAGAGCAAATATATCGTGACCTATAGAATCTACAGCCTCGTTTCTTACGTCGTTTGTTAAGCAAACTTTGACACACAATCCATGCAATTTATATGATGATGTCGAGTTCCGAATCGAAATTAGATGCAGAAGCATCCAAGTATCACGAAATACAAGGGTCAGCTTTGTCAAATCAATCACATGTCCATATGAGAGCAAATATATCGTGACCTATAGAATCTACAGTCTCGTTTCTTACGTCGTTTGTTAAGCAAACTTTGACACACAATCCATGCAATTTATATGATGATGTCGAGTTCCGAATCGAAATTAGATGCAGAAGCATCCAAGTCTCACGAAATACAAGGGTCAGCTTTGTCAAATCAATCACATGTCCATATGAGAGCAAATATATCGTGACCTATAGAATCTACAGCCTCGTTTCTTACGTCGTTTGTTAAGCAAACTTTGACACACAATCCATGCAATTTATATGATGATGTCGAGTTCCGTATCGAAACTAGATGCAGAAGCATCCAAGTCTCACGAAATACAAGGGTCAGCTTTGTCAAATCAATCACATGTCCATATGAGAGCAAATATATCGTGACCTATAGAATCTACAGTCTCGTTTCTTACGTCGTTTGTTAAGCAAATTTTGACACACAATCCATGCAATTTATATGATGATGTCGAGTTCCGTATCGAAACTAGATGCAGAAGCATCCAAGTCTCAAGAAATACAAGGGTCAGCTTTGTCAAATCAATCACATGTCCATATGAGAGCAAATATATCGTCACCTATAGAATCTACAGTCTCGTTTCTTACGTCGTTTGTTAAGCAAACTTTGACACACAATCCATGCAATTTATATGATGATGTCGAGTTCCGAATCGAAATTAGATGCAGAAGCATCCAAGTCTCACGAAATACAAGGGTCAGCTTTGTCAAATCAATCACATGTCCATATGAGAGCAAATATATCGTGACCTATAGAATCTACAGTCTCGTTTCTTACGTCGTTTGTTAAGCAAACTTTGACACACAATCCATGCAATTTATATGATGATGTCGAGTTCCGTATCGAAACTAGATGCAGAAGCATCCAAATCTCACGAAATACAAGGGTCAGCTTTGTCAAATCAATCACATGTCCATATGAGAGCAAATATATCGTGACCTATAGAATCTACAGCCTCGTTTCTTACGTCGTTTGTTAAGCAAACTTTGACACACAATCCATGCAATTTATATGATGATGTCGAGTTCCGTATCGAAATTAGATGCAGAAGCATCCAAGTCTCACGAAATACAAGGGTCAGCTTTGTCAAATCAATCACATGTCCATATGAGAGCAAATATATCGTGACCTATAGAATCTACAGTCTCGTTTCTTACGTCGTTTGTTAAGCAAACTTTGACACACAATCCATGCAATTTATATGATGATGTCGAGTTCCGAATCGAAATTAGATGCAGAAGCATCCAAGTCTCACGAAATACAAAGGTCAGCTTTGTCAAATCAATCACATGTCCATATGAGAGCAAATATATCGTCACCTATAGAATCTACAGTCTCGTTTCTTACGTCGTTTGTTAAGCAAACTTTCACACACAATCCATGCAATTTATATGATGATGTCGAGTTCCGAATCGAAACTAGATGCAGAAGCATCCAAGTCTCAAGAAATACAAGGGTCAGCTTTGTCAAATCAATCACATGTCCATATGAGAGCAAATATATCGTCACCTATAGAATCTACAGTCTCGTTTCTTACGTCGTTTGTTAAGCAAACTTTGACACACAATCCATGCAATTTATATGATGATGTCGAGTTCCGAATCGAAATTAGATGCAGAAGCATCCAAGTCTCACGAAATACAAGGGTCAGCTTTGTCAAATCAATCACATGTCCATATGAGAGCAAATATATCGTGACCTATAGAATCTACAGCCTCGTTTCTTACGTCGTTTGTTAAGCAAACTTTGACACACAATCCATGCAATTTATATGATGATGTCGAGTTCCGTATCGAAATTAGATGCAGAAGCATCCAAGTCTCACGAAATACAAGGGTCAGCTTTGTCAAATCAATCACATGTCCATATGAGAGCAAATATATCGTGACCTATAGAATCTACAGTCTCGTTTCTTACGTCGTTTGTTAAGCAAACTTTGACACACAATCCATGCAATTTATATAATGATGTCGAGTTCCGTATCGAAATTAGATGCAGAAGCATCCAAGTCTCACGAAATACAAGGGTCAGCTTTGTCAAATCAATCACATGTCCATATGAGAGAAAATATATCGTGACCTATAGAATCTACAGTCTCGTTTCTTACGTCGTTTGTTAAGCAAACTTTGACACACAATCCATGTAATTTATATTATGATGTCGAGTTCCGAATCGAAATTAGATGCAGAAGCATCCAAGTCTCAAGAAATACAAGGGTCAGCTTTGTCAAATCAATCACATGTCCATATGAGAGCAAATATATCGTCACCTATAGAATCTACAGTCTCGTTTCTTACGTCGTTTGTTAAGTAAACTTTGACACACAATCCATGCAATTTATATGATGATGTCGAGTTCCGTATCGAAACTAGATGCAGAAGCATCCAAGTATCACGAAATACAAGGGTCAGCTTTGTCAAATCAATCACATGTCCATATGAGAGCAAATATATCGTGACCTATAGAATCTACAGTCTCGTTTCTTACGTCGTTTGTTAAGCAAACTTTGACACACAATCCATGCAATTTATATAATGATGTCGAGTTCCGTATCGAAATTAGATGCAGAAGCATCCAAGTCTCACGAAATACAAGGGTCAGCTTTGTCAAATCAATCACATGTCCATATGAGAGCAAATATATCGTGACCTATAGAATCTACAGTCTCGTTTCTTACGTCGTTTGTTAAGCAAACTTTGACACTCAATCCATGTAATTTATATAATGATGTCGAGTTCCGTATCGACATTAGATGCAGAAGCATCCAAGTCTCACGAAATACAAGGGTCAGCTTTGTCAAATCAATCACATGTCCATATGAGAGCAAATATATCGTGACCTATAGAATCTACAGTCCTGTTTCTTACGTCGTTTGTTAAGCAAACTTTGACACACAATCCATGCAATTTATATGATGATGTCGAGTTCCGTATCGAAATTAGATGCAGAAGCATCCAAGTCTCAAGAAATACAAGGGTCAGCTTTGTCAAATCAATCACATGTCCATATGAGAGCAAATATATCGTCACCTATAGAATCTACAGTCTCGTTTCTTACGTCGTTTGTTAAGCAAACTTTGACACACAATCCATGCAATTTATATGATGATGTCGAGTTCCGTATCGAAATTAGATGCAGAAGCATCCAAGTCTCACGAAATACAAGGGTCAGCTTTGTCAAATCAATCACATGTCCATATGAGAGCAAATATATCGTGACCTATAGAATCTACAGTTTCGTTTCTTACGTCGTTTGTTAAGCAAACTTTGACACACAATCCATGCAATTTATATGATGATGTCGAGTTCCGTATCGAAACTAGATGCAGAAGCATCCAAATCTCACGAAATACAAGGGTCAGCTTTGTCAAATCAATCACATGTCCATATGAGAGCAAATATATCGTGACCTATAGAATCTACAGTCTCGTTTCTTACGTCGTTTGTTAAGCAAACTTTGACACACAATCCATGCAATTTATATGATGATGTCGAGTTCCGTATCGAAACTAGATGCAGAAGCATCCAAGTCTCACGAAATACAAGGGTCAGCTTTGTCAAATCAATCACATGTCCATATGAGAGCAAATATATCGTCACCTATAGAATCTACAGTCTCGTTTCTTACGTCGTTTGTTAAGCAAACTTTGACACACAATCCATGCAATTTTTATGATGATGTCGAGTTCCGTATCGAAATTAGATGCAGAATACAAGGGTCAGCTTTGTCAAATCAATCACATGTCCATATGAGAGCAAATATATCGTGACCTATAGAATCTACAGTCTCGTTTCTTACGTCGTTTGTTAAGCAAACTTTGACACACAATCCATGCAATTTATATGATGATGTCGAGTTCCGAATCGAAATTAGATGCAGAAGCATCCAAGTCTCACGAAATACAAGGGTCAGCTTTGTCAAATCAATCACATGTCCATATGAGAGCAAATATATCGTGACCTATAGAATCTACAGTCTCGTTTCTTACGTCGTTTGTTAAGCAAACTTTGACACACAATCCATGCAATTTATATGATTATGTCGAGTTCCGTATCGAAACTAGATGCAGAAGCATCCAAATCTCACGATATACAAGGGTCAGCTTTGTCAAATCAATCACATATCCATATGAGAGCAAATATATCGTGACCTATAGAATCTACAGCCTCGTTTCTTACGTCGTTTGTTAAGCAAACTTTGACACACAATCCATGCAATTTATATGATGATGTCGAGTTCCGTATCGAAATTAGATGCAGAAGCATCCAAGTCTCACGAAATACAAGGGTCAGCTTTGTCAAATCAATCACATGTCCATATGAGAGCAAATATATCTGACCTATAGAATCTACAGCCTCGTTTCTTACGTCGTTTGTTAAGCAAACTTTGACACACAATCAATGCAATTTATATGATGATGTCGAGTTCCGAATCGAAATTAGATGCAGAAGCATCCAAGTATCACGAAATACAAGGGTCAGCTTTGTCAAACCAATCACATGTCCATATGAGAGCAAATATATCGTGACCTATAGAATCTACAGTCTCGTTTCTTACGTCGTTTGTTAAGCAAACTTTGACACACAATCCATGCAATTTATATGATGATGTCGAGTTCCGAATCGAAATTAGATGCAGAAGCATCCAAGTCTCACGAAATACAAGGGTCAGCTTTGTCAAATCAATCACATGTCCATATGAGAGCAAATATATCGTGACCTATAGATCTACAGTCTCGTTTCTTACGTCGTTTGTTAAGCAAACTTTGACACTCAATCCATGTAATTTATATAATGATGTCGAGTTCCGTATCGAAATTAGATGCAGAAGCATCCAAGTATCACGAAATACAAGGGTCAGTTTTGTCAAATCAATCACATGTCCATATGAGAGCAAATATATCGTGACCTATAGAATCTACAGTCTCGTTTCTTACGTCGTTTGTTAAGCAAACTTTGACACACAATCCATGCAATTTATATGATGATGTCGAGTACCGTATCGAAACTAGATGCAGAAGCATCCAAGTCTCACGAAATACAAGGGTCAGCTTTGTCAAATCAATCACATGTCCATATGAGAGCAAATATATCGTGACCTATAGAATCTACACTCTCGTTTCTTACGTCGTTTGTTAAGCAAACTTTGACACACAATCCATGCAATTTATATGATGATGTCGAGTTCCGAATCGAAATTAGATGCAGAAGCATCCAAGTATCACGAAATACAAGGGTCAGCTTTGTCAAATCAATCACATGTCCATATGAGAGCAAATATATCGTGACCTATAGAATCTACAGTCTCGTTTCTTACGTCGTTTGTTAACCAAACTTTGACACACAATCCATGCAATTTATATGATGATGTCGAGTTCCGAATCGAAATTAGATGCAGAAGCATCCAAGTCTCACGAAATACAAAGGTCAGCTTTGTCAAATCAATCACATGTCCAATATGAGAGCAAATATATCGTGACCTATAGAATCTACAGCCTCGTTTCTTACGTCGTTTGTTAAGCAAACTTTGACACACAATCCATGCAATTTATATGATGATGTAGAGTTCCGAATCGAAATTAGATGCAGAAGCATCCAAGTCTCACGAAATACAAAGGTCAGCTTTGTCAAATCAATCACATGTCCATATGAGAGCAAATATATCGTCACCTATAGAATCTACAGTCTCGTTTCTTACGTCGTTTGTTAAGCAAACTTTGACACACAATCCATGCAATTTATATGATGATGTCGAGTTCCGTATCGAAACTAGATGCAGAAGCATCCAAGTCTCAAGAAATACAAGGGTCAGCTTTGTCAAATCAATCACATGTCCATATGAGAGCAAATATATCGTCACCTATAGAATCTACAGTCTCGTTTCTTACGTCGTTTGTTAAGCAAACTTTGACACACAATCCATGCAATTTATATGATGATGTCGAGTTCCGAATCGAAATTAGATGCAGAAGCATCCAAGTCTCACGAAATACAAGGGTCAGCTTTGTCAATCAATCACATGTCCATATGAGAGCAAATATATCGTGACCTATAGAATCTACAGTCTCGTTTCTTACGTCGTTTGTTAAGCAAACTTTGACACACAATCCATGCAATTTATATGATGATGTCGAGTTCCGTATCGAAACTAGATGCAGAAGCATCCAAATCTCACGAAATACAAGGGTCAGCTTTGTCAAATCAATCACATGTCCATATGAGAGCAAATATATCGTGACCTATAGAATCTACAGCCTCGTTTCTTACGTCGTTTGTTAAGCAAACTTTGACACACAATCCATGCAATTTATATGATGATGTCGAGTTCCGTATCGAAATTAGATGCAGAAGCATCCAAGTCTCACGAAATACAAGGGTCAGCTTTGTCAAATCAATCACATGTCCATATGAGAGCAAATATATCGTGACCTATAGAATCTACAGTCTCGTTTCTTACGTCGTTTGTTAAGCAAACTTTGACACACAATCCATGCAATTTATATGATGATGTCGAGTTCCGAATCGAAATTAGATGCAGAAGCATCTAAGTATCACGAAATACAAGGGTCAGCATTGTCACATCAATCACATGTCCATATGAGAGCAAATATATCGTGACCTATAGAATCTACAGTCTCGTTTCTTACGTCGTTTGTTAAGCAAACTTTGACACTCAATCCGTGTAATTTATATAATGATGTCGAGTTCCGTATCGAAATTAGATGCAGAAGCATCCAAGTATCACGGAATACAAGGGTCAGCTTTGTCAAATCAATCACATGTTCATATGAGAGCAAATATATCGTGACCTATAGAATCTACAGTCTCGTTTCTTACGTCGTTTGTTAAGCAAACTTTGACACACAATCCATGCAATTTATATGATGATGTCGAGTTCCGAATCGAAATTAGATGCAGAAGCATCCAAGTATCACGAAATACAAGGGTCAGCTTTGTCAAATCAATCACATGTCCATATGATAGCAAATATATCGTGACCTATAGAATTTACAGCCTCGTTTCTTACGTCGTTTGTTAAGCAAACTTTGACACACAATCCATGCAATTAATATGATGATGTCGAGTTCCGAATCGAAATTAGATGCAGAAGCATCCAAGTCTCACGAAATACAAAGGTCAGCTTTGTCAAATCAATCACATGTCCATATGAGAGCAAATATATCGTGACCTATAGAATCTACAGCCTCGTTTCTTACGTCGTTTGTTAAGCAAACTTTGACACACAATCCATGCAATTTATATGATGATGTCGAGTTCCGAATCGAAATTAGATGCAGAAGCATCCAAGTCTCACGAAATACAAAGGTCAGCTTTGTCAAATCAATCACATGTCCATATGAGAGCAAATATATCGTCACCTATAGAATCTACAGTCTCGTTTCTTACGTCGTTTGTTAAGCAAACTTTGACACACAATCCATGCAATTTATATGATGATGTCGAGTTCCGTATCGAAACTAGATGCAGAAGCATCCAAGTCTCAAGAAATACAAGGGTCAGCTTTGTCAAATCAATCACATGTCCATATGAGAGCAAATATATCGTCACCTATAGAATCTACAGTCTCGTTTCTTACGTCGTTTGTTAAGCAAACTTTGACACACAATCCATGCAATTTATATGATGATGTCGAGTTCCGAATCGAAATTAGATGCAGAAGCATCCAAGTCTCACGAAAATACAAGGGTCAGCTTTGTCAAATCAATCACATGTCGATATGAGAGCAAATATATCGTGACCTATAGAATCTACAGTCTCGTTTCTTACGTCGTTTGTTAAGCAAACTTTGACACACAATCCATGCAATTTATATGATGATGTCGAGTTCCGTATCGAAACTAGATGCAGAAGCATCCAAATCTCACGAAATACAAGGGTCAGCTTTGTCAAATCAATCACATGTCCATATGAGAGCAAATATATCGTGACCTATAGAATCTACAGCCTCGTTTCTTACGTCGTTTGTTAAGCAAACTTTGACACACAATCCATGCAATTTATATGATGATGTCGAGTTCCGTATCGAAATTAGATGCAGAAGCATCCAAGTCTCACGAAATACAAGGGTCAGCTTTGTCAAATCAATCACATGTCCATATGAGAGCAAATATATCGTGACCTATAGAATCTACAGTCTCGTTTCTTACGTCGTTTGTTAAGCAAACTTTGACACACAATCCATGCAATTTATATGATGATGTCGAGTTCCGAATCGAAATTAGATGCAGAAGCATCTAAGTATCACGAAATACAAGGGTCAGCTTTGTCAAATCAATCACATGTCCATATGAGAGCAAATATATCGTGACCTATAGAATCTACAGTCTCGTTTCTTACGTCGTTTGTTAAGCAAACTTTGACACTCAATCCGTGTAATTTATATAATGATGTCGAGTTCCGTATCGAAATTAGATGCAGAAGCATCCAAGTATCACGGAATACAAGGGTCAGCTTTGTCAAATCAATCACATGTTCATATGAGAGCAAATATATCGTGACCTATAGAATCTACAGTCTCGTTTCTTACGTCGTTTGTTAAGCAAACTTTGACACACAATCCATGCAATTTATATGATGATGTCGAGTTCCGAATCGAAATTAGATGCAGAAGCATCCAAGTATCACGAAATACAAGGGTCAGCTTTGTCAAATCAATCACATGTCCATATGATAGCAAATATATCGTGACCTATAGAATTTACAGCCTCGTTTCTTACGTCGTTTGTTAAGCAAACTTTGACACACAATCCATGCAATTAATATGATGATGTCGAGTTCCGAATCGAAATTAGATGCAGAAGCATCCAAGTCTCACGAAATACAAAGGTCAGCTTTGTCAAATCAATCACATGTCCATATGAGAGCAAATATATCGTGACCTATAGAATCTACAGTCTCGTTTCTTACGTCGTTTGTTAAGCAAACTTTGACACACAATCCATGCAATTTATATGATGATGTCGAGTTCCGTATCGAAATTAGATGCAGAAGCATCCAAGTCTCACGAAATACAAGGGTCAGCTTTGTCAAATCAATCACATGTCCATATGAGAGCAAATATATCGTGACCTATAGAATCTACAGTCTCGTTTCTTACGTCGTTTGTTAAGCAAACTTTGACACACAATCCATGCAATTTTTATGATGATGTCGAGTTCCGTATCGAAATTAGATGCAGAAGCATCCAAGTCTCAAGAAATACAAGGGTCAGCTTTGTCAAATCAATCACATGTCCATATGAGAGCAAATATATCGTGACCTATAGAATCTACAGTCTCGTTTCTTACGTCGTTTGTTAAGCAAACTTTGACACACAATCCATGCAATTTATATGATGATGTCGAGTTCCGTATCGAAATTAGATGCAGAAGCATCCAAGTCTCAAGAAATACAAGGGTCAGCTTTGTCAAATCAATCACATGTCCATATGAGAGCAAATATATCGTCACCTATAGAATCTACAGTCTCGTTTCTTACGTCGTTTGTTAAGCAAACTTTGACACACAATCCCTGTAATTTATATGATGATGTCGAGTTCCGAATCGAAATTAGATGCAGAAGCATCCAAGTCTCAAGAAATACAAGGGTCAGCTTTGTCAAATCAATCACATGTCCATATGAGAGCAAATATATCGTCACCTATAGAATCTACAGTCTCGTTTCTTACGCCGTTTGTTAAGCAAACTTTGACACACAATCCATGCAATTTATATGATGATGTCGAGTTCCGTATCGAAATTAGATGCAGAAGCATCCAAGTATCACGAAATACAAGGGTCAGCTTTGTCAAATCAATCACATGTCCATATGAGAGCAAATATATCGTGACCTATAGAATCTACAGTCTCGTTTCTTACGTCGTTTGTTAAGCAAACTTTGACACACAATCCATGCAATTTATATGATGATGTCGAGTTCCGAATCGAAATTAGATGCAGAAGCATCCAAGTCTCAAGAAATACAAGGGTCAGCTTTGTCAAATCAATCACATGTCCATATGAGAGCAAATATATCGTCACCTATAGAATCTACAGTCTCGTTTCTTACGTCGTTTGTTAAGCAAACTTTGACACACAATCCATGTAATTTATATGATGATGTCGAGTTCCGAATCGAAATTAGATGCAGAAGCATCCAAGTCTCAAGAAATACAAGGTCAGCTTTGTCAAATCAATCACATGTCCATATGAGAGCAAATACATCGTCACCTATAGAATCTACAGTCTCGTTTCTTACGCCGTTTGTTAAGCAAACTTTGACACACAATCCATGCAATTTATATGATGATGTCGAGTTCCGTATCGAAATTAGATGCAGAAGCATCCAAGTATCACGAAATACAAGGGTCAGCTTTGTCAAATCAATCACATGTCCATATGAGAGCAAATATATCGTCACCTATAGAATCTACAGTCTCGTTTCTTACGTCGTTTGTTAAGCAAACTTTGACACACAATCCATGCAATTTTCATGATGATGTCGAGTTCCGTATCGAAATTAGATGCAGAAGCATCCAAGTCTCAAGAAATACAAGGGTCAGCTTTGTCAAATCAATCACATGTCCATATGAGAACAAATATATCGTGACCTATAGAATCTACTGTCTCGTTTCTTACGTCGTTTGTTAAGCAAACTTTGACACACAATCCATGCAATTTATATAATGATGTCGAGTTCCGTATCGAAATTAGATGCAGAATCATCCAAGTCTCAAGAAATACAAGGGTCAGCTTTGTCAAATCAATCACATGTCCATATGAGAGCAAATATATCGTGACCTATAGAATCTACAGTCTCGTTTCTTACGTCGTTTGTTAAGCAAACTTTGACACACAATCCATGCAATTTATATGATGATGTCGAGTTCCGTATCGAAATTAGATGCAGAAGCATCCAAGTCTCAAGAAATACAAAGGTCAGCTTTGTCAAATCAATCACATGTCCATATGAGAGCAAATATATCGTGACCTATAGAATCTACAGTCTCGTTTCTTACGTCGTTTGTTAAGCAAACTTTGACACTCAATCCATGTAATTTATATAATGGTGTCGAGTTCCGTATCGAAATTAGATGCAGAAGCATCCAAGTCTCACGAAATACAAAGGTCAGCTTTGTCAAATCAATCACATGTCCATAGGAGAGCAAATATATCGTCACCTATAGAATCTACAGTCTCGTTTCTTACGTCGTTTGTTAAGCAAACTTTGACACACAATCCATGCAATTTATATGATGATGTCGAGTTCCGAATCGAAACTAGATGCAGAAGCATCCAAGTCTCAAGAAATACAAGGGTCAGCTTTGTCAAATCAATCACATGTCCATATGAGAGCAAATATATCGTCACCTATAGAATCTACAGTCTCGTTTCTTACGTCGTTTGTTAAGCAAACTTTGACACACAATCCATGCAATTTTTATGATGATGTCGAGTTCCGTATCGAAATTAGATGCAGAAGCATCCAAGTATCACGAAATACAAGGGTCAGCTTTGTCAAATCAATCACATGTCCATATGAGAGCAAATATATCGTGACCTATAGAATCTACAGTCTCGTTTCTTACGTCGTTTGTTAAGCAAACTTTGACACACAATCCATGCAATTTATATGATGATGTCGAGTTCCGAATCGAAATTAGATGCAGAAGCATCTAAGTATCACGAAATACAAGGGTCAGCTTTGTCAAATCAATCACATGTCCATATGAGAGCAAATATATCGTGACCTATAGAATCTACAGTCTCGTTTCTTACGTCGTTTGTTAAGCAAACTTTGACACTCAATCCATGTAATTTATATGATGATGTCGAGTTCCGAATCGAAATTAGATGCAGAAGCATCCAAGTATCAAGAAATACAAGGGTCAGCTTTGTCAAATCAATCACATGTCCATATGAGAGCAAATATATCGTGACCTATAGAATCTACAGTCTCGTTTCTTACGTCGTTTGTTAAGCAAACTTTGACACACAATCCATGCAATTTATATGATGATGTCGAGTTCCGTATCAAAACTAGATGCAGAAGCATCCAAGTCTCAAGAAATACAAGGGTCAGCTTTGTCAAATCAATCACATGTCCATATGAGAGCAAATATATCGTGACCTATAGAATCTACAGTCTCGTTTCTTACGTCGTTTGTTAAGCAAACTTTGACACACAATCCATGCAATTTATATGATGATGTCGAGTTCCGAATCGAAATTAGATGCAGAAGCATCCAAGTATCACGAAATACAAGGGTCAGCTTTGTCAAATCAATCACATGTCCATATGAGAGCAAATATATCGTCACCTATAGAATCTACAGTCTCGTTTCTTACGCCGTTTGTTAAGCAAACTTTGACACACAATCCATGCAATTTATATGATGATGTCGAGTTCCGTATCGAAATTAGATGCAGAAGCATCCAAGTATCACGAAATACAAGGGTCAGCTTTGTCAAATCAATCACATGTCCATATGAGAGCAAATATATCGTGACCTATAGAATCTACAGTCTCGTTTCTTACGTCGTTTGTTAAGCAAACTTTGACACACAATCCATGCAATTTATATGATGATGTCGAGTTCCGAATCGAAATTAGATGCAGAAGCATCCAAGTATCACGAAATACAAGGGTCAGCTTTGTCAAATCAATCACATGTCCATATGAGAGCAAATATATCGTGACCTATAGAATCTACAGTCTCGTTTCTTACGTCGTTTGTTAAGCAAACTTTGACACACAATCCATGCAATTTATATGATGATGTCGAGTTCCGTATCGAAATTAGATGCAGAAGCATCCAAGTCTCAAGAAATACAAGGGTCAGCTTTGTCAAATCAATCACATGTCCATATGAGAGAAAATATATCGTCACCTATAGAATCTACAGTCTCGTTTCTTACGCCGTTTGTTAAGCAAACTTTGACACACAATCCATGCAATTTATATGATGATGTCGAGTTCCGTATCGAAATTAGATGCAGAAGCATCCAAGTATCACGAAATACAAGGGTCAGCTTTGTCAAATCAATCACATGTCCATATGAGAGCAAATATATCGTGACCTATAGAATCTACAGTCTCGTTTCTTACGTCGTTTGTTAAGCAAACTTTGACACACAATCCAAGCAATTTATATGATGATGTCGAGTTCCGAATCGAAATTAGATGCAGAAGCATCCAAGTCTCAAGAAATACAAGGGTCAGCTTTGTCAAATCAATCACATGTCCATATGAGAGCAAATATATCGTCACCTATAGAATCTACAGTCTCGTTTCTTACGTCGTTTGTTAAGCAAACTTTGACACACAATCCATGTAATTTATATGATGATGTCGAGTTCCAAATCGAAATTAGATGCAGAAGCATCCAAGTCTCAAGAAATACAAGGGTCAGCTTTGTCAAATCAATCACATGTCCATATGAGAGCAAATACATCGTCACCTATAGAATCTACAGTCTCGTTTCTTACGCCGTTTGTTAAGCAAACTTTGACACACAATCCATGCAATTTATATGATGATGTCGAGTTCCGTATCGAAATTAGATGCAGAAGCATCCAAGTATCACGAAATACAAGGGTCAGCTTTGTCAAATCAATCACATGTCCATATGAGAGCAAATATATCGTCACCTATAGAATCTACAGTCTCGTTTCTTACGTCGTTTGTTAAGCAAACTTTGACACACAATCCATGCAATTTTCATGATGATGTCGAGTTCCGTATCGAAATTAGATGCAGAAGCATCCAAGTCTCAAGAAATACAAGGGTCAGCTTTGTCAAATCAATCACATGTCCATATGAGAGCAAATATATCGTGACCTATAGAATCTACAGTCTCGTTTCTTACGTCGTTTGTTAAGCAAACTTTGACACACAATCCATGCAATTTATATAATGATGTCGAGTTCCGTATCGAAATTAGATGCAGAATCATCCAAGTCTCAAGAAATACAAGGGTCAGCTTTGTCAAATCAATCACATGTCCATATGAGAGCAAATATATCGTGACCTATAGAATCTACAGTCTCGTTTCTTACGTCGTTTGTTAAGCAAACTTTGACACACAATCCATGCAATTTATATGATGATGTCGAGTTCCGTATCGAAATTAGATGCAGAAGCATCCAAGTCTCAAGAAATACAAAGGTCAGCTTTGTCAAATCAATCACATGTCCATATGAGAGCAAATATATCGTGACCTATAGAATCTACAGTCTCGTTTCTTACGTCGTTTGTTAAGCAAACTTTGACACTCAATCCATGTAATTTATATAATGGTGTCGAGTTCCGTATCGAAATTAGATGCAGAAGCATCCAAGTCTCACGAAATACAAAGGTCAGCTTTGTCAAATCAATCACATGTCCATATGAGAGCAAATATATCGTCACCTATAGAATCTACAGTCTCGTTTCTTACGTCGTTTGTTAAGCAAACTTTGACACACAATCCATGCAATTTATATGATGATGTCGAGTTCCGAATCGAAACTAGATGCAGAAGCATCCAAGTCTCAAGAAATACAAGGGTCAGCTTTGTCAAATCAATCACATGTCCATATGAGAGCAAATATATCGTCACCTATAGAATCTACAGTCTCGTTTCTTACGTCGTTTGTTAAGCAAACTTTGACACACAATCCATGCAATTTTATATGATGATGTCGAGTTCCGTATCGAAATTAGATGCAGAAGCATCCAAGTATCACGAAATACAAGGGTCAGCTTTGTCAAATCAATCACATGTCCATATGAGAGCAAATATATCGTGACCTATAGAATCTACAGTCTCGTTTCTTACGTCGTTTGTTAAGCAAACTTTGACACACAATCCATGCAATTTATATGATGATGTCGAGTTCCGAATCGAAATTAGATGCAGAAGCATCTAAGTATCACGAAATACAAGGGTCAGCTTTGTCAAATCAATCACATGTCCATATGAGAGCAAATATATCGTGACCTATAGAATCTACAGTCTCGTTTCTTACGTCGTTTGTTAAGCAAACTTTGACACTCAATCCATGTAATTTATATGATGATGTCGAGTTCCGAATCGAAATTAGATGCAGAAGCATCCAAGTATCAAGAAATACAAGGGTCAGCTTTGTCAAATCAATCACATGTCCATATGTGAGCAAATATATCGTGACCTATAGAATCTACAGTCTCGTTTCTTACGTCGTTTGTTAAGCAAACTTTGACACACAATCCATGCAATTTATATGATGATGTCGAGTTCCGTATCAAAACTAGATGCAGAAGCATCCAAGTCTCAAGAAATACAAGGGTCAGCTTTGTCAAATCAATCACATGTCCATATGAGAGCAAATATATCGTGACCTATAGAATCTACAGTCTCGTTTCTTACGTCGTTTGTTAAGCAAACTTTGACACACAATCCATGCAATTTATATGATGATGTCGAGTTCCGAATCGAAATTAGATGCAGAAGCATCCAAGTATCACGAAATACAAGGGTCAGCTTTGTCAAATCAATCACATGTCCATATGAGAGCAAATATATCGTCACCTATAGAATCTACAGTCTCGTTTCTTACGCCGTTTGTTAAGCAAACTTTGACACACAATCCATGCAATTTATATGATGATGTCGAGTTCCGTATCGAAATTAGATGCAGAAGCATCCAAGTATCACGAAATACAAGGGTCAGCTTTGTCAAATCAATCACATGTCCATATGAGAGCAAATATATCGTGACCTATAGAATCTACAGTCTCGTTTCTTACGTCGTTTGTTAAGCAAACTTTGACACACAATCCATGCAATTTATATGATGATGTCGAGTTCCGAATCGAAATTAGATGCAGAAGCATCCAAGTATCACGAAATACAAGGGTCAGCTTTGTCAAATCAATCACATGTCCATATGAGAGCAAATATATCGTGACCTATAGAATCTACAGTCTCGTTTCTTACGTCGTTTGTTAAGCAAACTTTGACACACAATCCATGCAATTTATATGATGATGTCGAGTTCCGAATCGAAATTAGATGCAGAAGCATCCAAGTATCACGAAATACAAGGGTCAGCTTTGTCAAATCAATCACATGTCCATATGAGAGCAAATATATCGTGACCTATAGAATCTACAGTCTCGTTTCTTACGTCGTTTGTTAAGCAAACTTTGACACTCAATCCATGTAATTTATATAATGATGTCGAGTTCCGTATCGAAATTAGATGCAGAAGCATCCAAGTCTCAAGAAATACAAGGGTCAGCTTTGTCAAATCAATCACATGTCCATATGAGAGCAAATATATCGTGACCTATAGAATCTACAGTCTCGTTTCTTACGTCGTTTGTTAAGCAAACTTTGACACACAATCCATGCAATTTTTATGATGATGTCGAGTTCCGTATCGAAATTAGATGCAGAAGCATCCAAGTCTCAAGAAATACAAGGGTCAGCTTTGTCAAATCAATCACATGTCCATATGAGAGCAAATATATCGTGACCTATAGAATCTACAGTCTCGTTTCTTACGTCGTTTGTTAAGCAAACTTTGACACACAATCCATGCAATTTATATGATGATGTCGAGTTCCGTATCGAAATTAGATGCAGAAGCATCCAAGTCTCAAGAAATACAAGGGTCAGCTTTGTCAAATCAATCACATGTCCATATGAGAGCAAATATATCGTCACCTATAGAATCTACAGTCTCGTTTCTTACGTCGTTTGTTAAGCAAACTTTGACACACAATCCATGTAATTTATATGATGATGTCGAGTTCCGAATCGAAATTAGATGCAGAAGCATCCAAGTCTCAAGAAATACAAGGGTCAGCTTTGTCAAATCAATCACATGTCCATATGAGAGCAAATATATCGTCACCTATAGAATCTACAGTCTCGTTTCTTACGTCGTTTGTTAAGCAAACTTTGACACACAATCCATGCAATTTTTATGATGATGTCGAGTTCCGTATCGAAATTAGATGCAGAAGCATCCAAGTCTCAAGAAATACAAGGGTCAGCTTTGTCAAATCAATCACATGTCCATATGAGAGCAAATATATCGTGACCTATAGAATCTACAGTCTCGTTTCTTACGTCGTTTGTTAAGCAAACTTTGACACACAATCCATGCAATTTATATGATGATGTCGAGTTCCGTATCGAAATTAGATGCAGAAGCATCCAAGTCTCAAGAAATACAAGGGTCAGCTTTGTCAAATCAATCACATGTCCATATGAGAGCAAATATATCGTCACCTATAGAATCTACAGTCTCGTTTCTTACGTCGTTTGTTAAGCAAACTTTGACACACAATCCATGTAATTTATATGATGATGTCGAGTTCCGAATCGAAATTAGATGCAGAAGCATCCAAGTCTCAAGAAATACAAGGGTCAGCTTTTTCAAATCAATCACATGTCCATATGAGAGCAAATATATCGTCACCTATAGAATCTACAGTCTCGTTTCTTACGCCGTTTGTTAAGCAAACTTTGACACACAATCCATGCAATTTATATGATGATGTCGAGTTCCGTATCGAAATTAGATGCAGAAGCATCCAAGTATCACGAAATACAAGGGTCAGCTTTGTCAAATCAATCACATGTCCATATAAGAGCAAATATATCGTGACCTATAGAATCTACAGTCTCGTTTCTTACGTCGTTTGTTAAGCAAACTTTGACACACAATCCATGCAATTTATATGATGATGTCGAGTTCCGAATCGAAATTAGATGCAGAAGCATCCAAGTATCACGAAATACAAGGGTCAGCTTTGTCAAATCAATCACATGTCCATATGAGAGCAAATATATCGTGACCTATAGAATCTACAGCCTCGTTTCTTACGTCGTTTGTTAAGCAAACTTTGACACACAATCCATGCAATTTATATGATGATGTCGAGTTCCGAATCGAAATTAGATGCAGAAGCATCCAAGTATCACGAAATACAAGGGTCAGCTTTGTCAAATCAATCACATGTCCATATGAGAGCAAATATATCGTGACCTATAGAATCTACAGTCTCGTTTCTTACGTCGTTTGTTAAGCAAACTTTGACACACAATCCATGCAATTTATATGATGATGTCGAGTTCCGAATCGAAATTAGATGCAGAAGCATCCAAGTATCACGAAATACAAGGGTCAGCTTTGTCAAATCAATCACATGTCCATATGAGAGCAAATATATCGTGACCTATAGAATCTACAGTCTCGTTTCTTACGTCGTTTGTTAAGCAAACTTTGACACTCAATCCATGTAATTTATATAATGATGTCGAGTTCCGTATCGAAATTAGATGCAGAAGCATCCAAGTCTCAAGAAATACAAGGGTCAGCTTTGTCAAATCAATCACATGTCCATATGAGAGCAAATATATCGTGACCTATAGAATCTACAGTCTCGTTTCTTACGTCGTTTGTTAAGCAAACTTTGACACACAATCCATGCAATTTTTATGATGATGTCGAGTTCCGTATCGAAATTAGATGCAGAAGCATCCAAGTCTCAAGAAATACAAGGGTCAGCTTTGTCAAATCAATCACATGTCCATATGAGAGCAAATATATCGTGACCTATAGAATCTACAGTCTCGTTTCTTACGTCGTTTGTTAAGCAAACTTTGACACACAATCCATGCAATTTATATGATGATGTCGAGTTCCGTATCGAAATTAGATGCAGAAGCATCCAAGTCTCAAGAAATACAAGGGTCAGCTTTGTCAAATCAATCACATGTCCATATGAGAGCAAATATATCGTCACCTATAGAATCTACAGTCTCGTTTCTTACGTCGTTTGTTAAGCAAACTTTGACACACAATCCATGTAATTTATATGATGATGTCGAGTTCCGAATCGAAATTAGATGCAGAAGCATCCAAGTCTCAAGAAATACAAGGGTCAGCTTTGTCAAATCAATCACATGTCCATATGAGAGCAAATATATCGTCACCTATAGAATCTACAGTCTCGTTTCTTACGCCGTTTGTTAAGCAAACTTTGACACACAATCCATGCAATTTATATGATGATGTCGAGTTCCGTATCGAAATTAGATGCAGAAGCATCCAAGTATCACGAAATACAAGGGTCAGCTTTGTCAAATCAATTAGATGCAGAAGCATCCAAGTCTCAAGAAATACAAGGGTCAGCTTTGTCAAATCAATCACATGTCCATATGAGAGCAAATATATCGTCACCTATAGAATCTACAGTCTCGTTTCTTACGTCGTTTGTTAAGCAAACTTTGACACACAATCCATGTAATTTATATGATGATGTCGAGTTCCGAATCGAAATTAGATGCAGAAGCATCCAAGTCTCAAGAAGTACAAGGGTCAGCTTTGTCAAATCAATCACATGTCCATATGAGAGCAAATATATCGTCACCTATAGAATCTACAGTCTCGTTTCTTACGCCGTTTGTTAAGCAAACTTTGACACACAATCCATGCAATTTATATGATGATGTCGAGTTCCGTATCGAAATTAGATGCAGAAGCATCCAAGTATCACGAAATACAAGGGTCAGCTTTGTCAAATCAATCACATGTCCATATAAGAGCAAATATATCGTGACCTATAGAATCTACAGTCTCGCTTCTTACGTCGTTTGTTAAGCAAACTTTGACACACAATCCATGCAATTTATATGATGATGTCGAGTTCCGAATCGAAATTAGATGCAGAAGCATCCAAGTATCACGAAATACAAGGGTCAGCTTTGTCAAATCAATCACATGTCCATATGAGAGCAAATATATCGTGACCTATGATGTCGAGTTCCGAATCGAAATTAGATGCAGAAGCATCCAAGTATCACGAAATACAAGGGTCAGCTTTGTCAAATCAATCACATGTCCATATGAGAGCAAATATATCGTGACCTATAGAATCTACAGCCTCGTTTCTTACGTCGTTTGTTAAGCAAACTTTGACACACAATCCATGCAATTTATATAATGATGTCGGTTTCCGAATCGAAATTAGATGCAGAAGCATCCAAGTATCACGAAATACAAGGGTCAGCTTTGTCAAATCAATCACATGTCCATATGAGAGCAAATATATCGTGACCTATAGAATCTACAGTCTCGTTTCTTGCGACGTTTGTTAAGCAAACTTTGACACACAATCCATGCAATTTATATAATGATGTCGAGTTCCGTATCGAAATTAGATGCAGAAGCATCCAAGTCTCACGAAATACAAGGGTCAGCTTTGTCAAATCAATCACATGTCTATATGAGAGCAAATATATCGTGACCTATAGAATCTACAGTCTCGTTTCTTACGTCGTTTGTTAAGCAAACTTTGACACTCAATCCATGTAATTTATATAATGATGTCGAGTTCCGTATCGAAATTAGATGCAGAAGCATCCAAGTATCACGAAATACAAGGGTCAGCTTTGTCAAATCAATCACATGTCCATATGAGAGCAAATATATCGTGACCTATAGAATCTACAGTCTCGTTTCTTACGTCGTTTGTTAAGCAAACTTTGACACACAATCCATGCAATTTATATGATGATGTCGAGTTCCGAATCGAAATTAGATGCAGAAGCATCCAAGTCTCACGAAATACAAAGGTCAGCTTTGTCAAATCAATCACATGTCCATATGAGAGCAAATATATCGTGACCTATAGAATCTACAGTTTCGTTTCGTACGTCGTTTGTTAAGCAAACTTTGACACACAATCCATGCAATTTATATGATGATGTCGAGTTCCGTATCGAAATTAGATGCAGAAGCATCCAAGTATCACGAAATACAAGGGTCAGCTTTGTCAAATCAATCACATGTCCATATGAGAGCAAATATATCGTGACCTATAGAATCTACAGTCTCGTTTCTTACGTCGTTTGTTAAGCAAACTTTGACACACAATCCATGCAATTTATATGATGATGTCGAGTTCCGTATCGAAACTAGATGCAGAAGCATCCAAGTCTCACGAAATACAAGGGTCAGCTTTGTCAAATCAATCACATGTCCATATGAGAGCAAATATATCGTGACCTATAGAATCTACAGTTTCGTTTCTTACGTCGTTTGTTAAGCAAACTTTGACACACAATCCATGCAATTTATATAATGATGTCGAGTTCCGTATCGAAATTAGATGCAGAAGCATCCAAGTCTCACGAAATACAAGGGTCAGCTTTGTCAAATCAATCACATGTCCATATGAGAGCAAATATATCGTGACCTATAGAATCTACAGTCTCGTTTCTTACGTCGTTTGTTAAGCAAACTTTGACACACAATCCATGCAATTTATATGATGATGTCGAGTTCCGAATCGAAATTAGATGCAGAAGCATCCAAGTCTCACGAAATACAAAGGTCAGATTTGTCAAATCAATCACATGTCCATATGAGAGCAAATATATCGTGACCTATAGAATCTACAGCCTCGTTTCTTACGTCGTTTGTTAAGCAAACTTTGACACACAATCCATGCAATTTATATGATGATGTCGAGTTCCGAATCGAAATTAGATGCAGAAGCATCCAAGTATCACGAAATACAAGGGTCAGCTTTGTCAAATCAATCACATGTCCATATGAGAGCAAATATATCGTGACCTATAGAATCTACAGCCTAGTTTCTTTCGTCGTTTGTTAAGCAAACTTTGACACACAATCCATGTAATTTATATGATGATGTCGAGTTCCGAATCGAAATTAGATGCAGAAGCATCCAAGTCTCAAGAAATACAAGGGTCAGCTTTGTCAAATCAATCACATGTCCATATGAGAGCAAATATATCGTCACCTATAGAATCTACAGTCTCGTTTCTTACGCCGTTTGTTAAGCAAACTTTGACACACAATCCATGCAATTTATATGATGATGTCGAGTTCCGTATCGAAATTAGATGCAGAAGCATCCAAGTATCACGAAATACAATGGTCAGCTTTGTCAAATCAATCACATGTCCATATGAGAGCAAATATATCGTCACCTATAGAATCTACAGTCTCGTTTCTTGCGCCGTTTGTTAAGCAAACTTTGACACACAATCCATGTCTATATATATAAATGAGCTTGGTGATAAGTGATTGACTGACTGACTGACTCATCATCAACGCCCAGCCAAAACGGCTAAAGCTAGGAGCTTGAAATTTTACCAGTGGGTCACTGTTGATGCAAATGTGCGAGATAAGGCCGGGTTTTAGAAAATTCGTCCTGGAACCACAAAAATAACAACAACAAAAATCCTTATTTTTCATTACTATTACGTACTTATTCACTTAGTTGGCCCTCTGCAAGACATGTGTAAAATTAACAATGCCATAACTTCTTGATATCGTAAGAGATCAAACATAATTTCAAATTTTGTAGTTTACTTCTAGGCGCACTTATTTTATCGTAAACCACTAAATAATAGAAAGACAAGACATTTGTTATCTTCCATTGCAACAGATGTCGTAGTTGGTGATAATGGTGTATAAACATCAATTACGCAAATGAACAAATGAGTTGCTGTTGAAGACAACATTAGGGGAATAAATTCAGAAATCGGCCAGAAATAACAACAACTAAAAACTGTATGGACCTGACTTTTTGGTAATAACTAAATGTTTGCAAATCAATGAAAGTGCAATAGAATTGTGCATATTACCACGATTTATTTGCAATTAAGAATTTTATCGTATATGGAGATGTACAGTCATAACTATTCAATTTTCAATTTCAAAATCTGTAATTTGATGAAATCGCTAAATAATTAATGAAATCAATAATAGGCCCCAGGAATATAGGAATTTGGTATGGAAATCAAGGTTGGGAAGTGGTGCTTCTAAAAGGAAATGGTTTGGAAAATTACCAATCATGTGTACGAAAAGTACTAAATTTAGTACAATTTAGATTTGGGTGAACGTAAAGAGCTGGAAACCTGAAATTTGGAATTAAGGTTACTGTTGTAGTGTAGGATTGAGATATGAGGGTAGTTTTGGAAATTCGTGCTTATGTGTACGAAAAGTACTAAATAGTACTAAATTTGGTACAATAGGGATTTGGGTGAACGGATAGAGCTGGAATCCTGATATTTGGAATTGAGATTACTGTTGGAGTGTAGGATTGAAGAACTTTTGGAAATTCGTACTTATGTGTATGAAAAGTACTAAATGGTACTAAATTTGATACAATGGGGATTTGGGTGAACGGATAATAGCTGGAATCTCGAAATTTGGAATTGAGATTACTGGTGGGGTGTAGGATTGAGGTAGTTTTGAAAATTCGTACTTATGGGTACGAAAAGTACTAAATGGTGCTAAATTTAGTACAATTTGGATTTGAATGAACGGATAGAGCTGGAAACATGAAATTTGGAATTAATATTACTGTTGAAGTGTAGGATTGAGATATGAAGGTGGTTTTGGAAATTAGTACTTATGTGTACGGAAAGTACTAAATGGAACTAAATTGTGTATAATGGGGATTTGGGTGAACGGATAGCGCTGGAATCTCTAAATTTGGAACTGAGATTACTGGTGGAGTTTAATATTGTGGAAGTTTTGGTACGAAAAATACTAAATAGCACTAAATTTGGTACAGTTTCGATTTGGGTGAACGGATAGGGCTTGATTCCTCAAATTTGGACTGAGGATCACTGATGAAGAGTAAGAAAGATGCACCAAAGGGTTTTTGGAAACTTGAGTGTACGAAAAGTAATAATTGGTACTAAATTTAGTACAATTTGGATTTGAGTGAACGGATAGAGCTGGATTCCTGAAATTTGGAATTGATATTACTGTTGGAGTGTAGGACTGGGGAAGTTTTGGAAATTCTTACTTATGTGAATGAAAAGTACTAAATGGTACTAAATTTGGGACAATGGGGATTTGGGTGAACGGATATAGTTGGAATCTCGAAATTTGGAATGGAGATTACTGGTGGGGTGTAGAATTGAGGTAGTTTTGAAAATTCGTACTTATGGGTACGAAAAGTACTAAATGGTACTAAATTTAGTACAATTTTAATTTGGGTGAACGTATGTATGTAGCTGGAAACCTGAAATTTGGAATTAAGATTACTGTGAAGTGTAGGACTGAGATATGAGGGTGGTTTTGGAAATTCGTACTTATGTGTTCGAAAAGTACTAAATTTGGTACAATAGGGATTCGAGTGAACGGACAGAGCTGGAATCCTGAAATTTGAAATTGAGATTACTGTTGGATCATAGGATTGGGAAAATTTTGGAAATTCGTATTTATGTGTACGAAAAGTACTAAATGGTACTAAATTTATTACAATTTGGATTTGGGTGAACGGATAGAACTGGAATCCTGAATTTTAAGTATCAAGGTTGGGAAATGGCGTTGAAATAAGGAAATGGTTTTGGAAGTTCGTATTTATGATTACGAGCAGTACTAAATTTGGATTTGGGTGAACGGATAGAGCTGGAATCCTAAAGTTTTGAATTAAGATTACTGTAGGGGTGTAGGATTGAGATAGTTTTAGAAATTCGTACCTTTGAGTACGAAAAGTACTAAATGGTACTAAATTTGGTACAATTTGGATTTGGATGAACGGATAAAGCTGGAATTCTGAAATTTGGAACTAAGATTACTGTCGGACAGTAGAATTGAGGTAGTTTTGGAAATTCGTACTTATGGGTACAGAAAGCACTAAATTCGGTACAATTTGAATTTTAGTAAACGGATAGTGTTGGAATTAGGAATTAAGATTACTGTAGGAGTGTAGTATTGAGGAAATTTTGAAAAGTCGTACGTGTGCGTACGAGAAGTACTAAATATGGTACAATGTGGATTTGGGTGAACGGGTAGAGCTGGAATCCTGAAATTTTTGTTTGGGAAAGAAATGGTACTAAATTTGATACAATTTGGATTCGGGTGAATTAATAGAGCTGGAATCCTGAAATTTGGAATTACGATTACAGTCGAAGAGTAGGATTCAGGTTGTTTTGAAAAAGCAAACTTATGGTTACGAAAAGCACTGAATGGTACTAAATTTAGTACAATTTGTATGTAGGTGAACGGATAGCGGTGGAATCCTGCAATTTGAAAGTATGATTATTGTAGCCCTGTTGCGTTGAGGAAGTTTTGAAAATTGGTACGAAAATTCTAAATTGTTCTAAATTTAGTACAATTTTAATTTGGTTTAACGGATAGAGTTTGAATCCTGAAATTTGGAAGTAAGATTACTACTAAAGTGAAGGATTGAGGTAGTTTTGGAAAATCTTTCTTATGGGTACGAAGAGTTCGACTTGATACTAAGTTTGGTACAATTTGGAATTGGACGAACGGATACAGCTGGAATCTTGAGATTTGGAATTACTGTAATTATTATGGAATTTACTGTAATTATTTTGTATTAATGTCCGTGTATGGCTGAGATATGTCGTCGAAATACGTACAATAAGTATACGAAAATTACTTAATGGTACTCAATTTGTTTTTGGGTGTAGGGACAGTGCTGGAATTTTTATTTTTTGGAGTTAGGGTGTGTATTGGTGTGCAACGTTGATCTCGCTGTTAATGTGTAAGGGTGAGATACGGCTGATCTTTTTTAAAAACGAACTTAAGGGGTACGTACAGTACTAAGATAAAAATAAATATTGATTAAAATTGGTATTAGTGCGACCAAATTTTCAGTGTTTGTCATTTCCATATTATATATTGTTTATTTGTTTTTTTTTTATATCCTTTCCGCATACGAAGTAGCGGGCATTTTGCTAGTAATTTATATGATGATGTCGAGTTCCGAATCGAAATTAGATTAGGGTCAGCTTTGTCAAATCAATCACATGTCCATATGAGAGCAAATATATCGTGACCTATAGAATCTACAGTTTCGTTTCTTACGTCGTTTGTTAAGCAAACTTTGACACACAATCCATGCAATTTATATAATGATGTCGAGTTCCGTATCGAAATTAGATGCAGAAGCATCCAAGTCTCACGAAATACAAGGGTCAGCTTTGTCAAATCAATCACATGTCCATATGAGAGCAAATATATCGTGACCTATAGAATCTACAGTCTCGTTTCTTACGTCGTTTGTTAAGCAAACTTTGACACACAATCCATGCAATTTATATGATGATGTCGAGTTCCGAATCGAAATTAGATGCAGAAGCATCCAAGTCTCACGAAATACAAAGGTCAGCTTTGTCAAATCAATCACATGTCCATATGAGAGCAAATATATCGTGACCTATAGAATCTACAGCCTCGTTTCTTACGTCGTTTGTTAAGCAAACTTTGACACACAATCCATGCAATTTATATGATGATGTCGAGTTCCGAATCGAAACTAGATGCAGAAGCATCCAAATCTCACGAAATACAAGGGTCAGCTTTGTCAAATCAATCACATGTCCATATGAGAGCAAATATATCGTGACCTATAGAATCTACAGTCTCGTTTCTTACGTCGTTTGTTAAGCAAACTTTGACACACAATCCATGCAATTTATATGATGATGTCGAGTTCCGTATCGAAATTAGATGCAGAAGCATCCAAGTCTCACGAAATACAAGGGTCAGCTTTGTCAAATCAATCACATGTCCATATGAGAGCAAATATATCGTCACCTATAGAATCTACAGTCTCGTTTCTTACGTCGTTTGTTAAGCAAACTTTGACACACAATCCATGCAATTTATATGATGATGTCGAGTTCCGTATCGAAATTAGATGCAGAATACAAGGGTCAGCTTTGTCAAATCAATCACATGTCCATATGAGAGCAAATATATCGTCACCTATAGAATCTACAGCCTCGTTTCTTACGTCGTTTGTTAAGCAAACTTTGACACACAATCCATGCAATTTATATGATGATGTCGAGTTCCGAATCGAAATTAGATGCAGAAGCATCCAAGTATCACGAAATACAAGGGTCAGCTTTGTCAAATCAATCACATGTCCATATGAGAGCAAATATATCGTGACCTATAGAATCTACAGTCTCGTTTGTTAAGCAAACTTTGACACACAATCCATGCAATTTATATGATGATGTCGAGTTCCGTATCGAAACTAGATGCAGAAGCATCCAAATCTCACGAAATACAAGGGTCAGCTTTGTCAAATCAATCACATGTCCATATGAGAGCAAATATATCGTGACCTATAGAATCTACAGTCTCGTTTCTTACGTCGTTTGTTAAGCAAACTTTTACACACAATCCATGCAATTTATATGATGATGTCGAGTTCCGTATCGAAATTAGATGCAGAAGCATCCAAGTCTCACGAAATAAAAGGGTCAGCTTTGTCAAATCAATCACATGTCCATATGAGAGCAAATATATCGTCACCTATAGAATCTACAGTCTCGTTTCTTACGTCGTTTGTTAAGCAAACTTTGACACACAATCCATGCAATTTATATGATGATGTCGAGTTCCGTATCGAAATTAGATGCAGAAGCATCCAAGTCTCAAGAAATACAAAGGTCAGCTTTGTCAAATCAATCACATGTCCATATGAGAGCAAATATATCGTGACCTATAGAATCTACAGTCTCGTTTCTTACGTCGTTTGTTAAGCAAACTTTGACACACAATCCATGCAATTTATATAATGATGTCGAGTTCCGTATCGAAATTAGATGCAGAAGCATCTAAGTATCACGAAATACAAGGGTCAGCTTTGTCAAATCAATCACATGTCCATATGAGAGCAAATATATCGTCACCTATAGAATCTACAGTCTCGTTTCTTACGCCGTTTGTTAAGCAAACTTTGACACACAATCCATGTAATTTATATGATGATGTCGAGTTCCGAATCGAAATTAGATGCAGAAGCATCCAAGTCTCAAGAAATACAAGGGTCAGCTTTGTCAAATCAATCACATGTCCATATGAGAGCAAATATATCGTGACCTATAGAATCTACAGTTTCGTTTCTTACGTCGTTTGTTAAGCAAACTTTGACACACAATCCATGCAATTTATATAATGATGTCGAGTTCCGTATCGAAATTAGATGCAGAAGCATCCAAGTCTCACGAAATACAAGGGTCTGCTTTGTCAAATCAATCACATGTCCATATGAGAGCAAATATATCGTGACCTATAGAATCTACAGTCTCGTTTCTTACGTCGTTTGTTAAGCAAACTTTGACACACAATCCATGCAATTTATATGATGATGTCGAGTTCCGAATCGAAATTAGATGCAGAAGCATCCAAGTCTCACGAAATACAAAGGTCAGCTTTGTCAAATCAATCACATGTCCATATGAGAGCAAATATATCGTGACCTATAGAATCTACAGCCTCGTTTCTTACGTCGTTTGTTAAGCAAACTTTGACACACAATCCATGCAATTTATATGATGATGTCGAGTTCCGAATCGAAACTAGATGCAGAAGCATCCAAATCTCACGAAATACAAGGGTCAGCTTTGTCAAATCAATCACATGTCCATATGAGAGCAAATATATCGTGACCTATAGAATCTACAGTCTCGTTTCTTACGTCGTTTGTTAAGCAAACTTTGACACACAATCCATGCAATTTATATGATGATGTCGATTTCCGTATCGAAATTAGATGCAGAAGCATCCAAGTCTCACGAAATACAAGGGTCAGCTTTGTCAAATCAATCACATGTCCATATGAGAGCAAATATATCGTCACCTATAGAATCTACAGTCTCGTTTCTTACGTCGTTTGTTAAGCAAACTTTGACACACAATCCATGCAATTTATATGATGATGTCGAGTTCCGTATCGAAATTAGATGCAGAATACAAGGGTCAGCTTTGTCAAATCAATCACATGTCCATATGAGAGCAAATATATCGTCACCTATAGAATTTACAGCCTCGTTTCTTACGTCGTTTGTTAAGCAAACTTTGACACACAATCCATGCAATTTATATGATGATGTCGAGTTCCGAATCGAAATTAGATGCAGAAGCATCCAAGTATCACGAAATACAAGGGTCAGCTTTGTCAAATCAATCACATGTCCATATGAGAGCAAATATATCGTGACCTATAGAATCTACAGTCTCGTTTCTTACGTCGTTTGTTAAGCAAACTTTGACACAAAATCCATGCAATTTATATGATGATGTCGAGTTCCGTATCGAAACTAGATGCAGAAGCATCCAAATCTCACGAAATACAAGGGTCAGCTTTGTCAAATCAATCACATGTCCATATGAGAGCAAATATATCGTGACCTATAGAATCTACAGTCTCGTTTCTTACGTCGTTTGTTAAGCAAACTTTGACATACAATCCATGCAATTTATATGATGATGTCGAGTTCCGTATCGAAATTAGATGCAGAAGCATCCAAGTCTCACGAAATACAAGGGTCAGCTTTGTCAAATCAATCACATGTCCATATGAGAGCAAATATATCGTGACCTATAGAATCTACAGTCTCGTTTCTTACGTCGTTTGTTAAGCAAACTTTGACACACAATCCATGCAATTTATATGATGATGTCGAGTTCCGTATCGAAATTAGATGCAGAAGCATCCAAGTCTCAAGAAATACAAGGGTCAGCTTTGTCAAATCAATCACATGTCCATATGAGAGCAAATATATCGTCACCTATAGAATCTACAGTCTCGTTTCTTACGTCGTTTGTTAAGCAAACTTTGACACACAATCCATGCAATTCATATGATGATGTCGAGTTCCGTATCGAAATTAGATGCAGAAGCATCCAAGTCTCACGAAATACAAGGGTCAGCTTTGTCAAATCAATCACATGGTCCATATGAGAGCAAATATATCGTGACCTATAGAATCTACAGTCTCGTTTCTTACGTCGTTTGTTAAGCAAACTTTGACACACAATCCATGCAATTTATATGATGATGTCGAGTTCCGAATCGAAATTAGATGCAGAAGCATCCAAGTATCACGAAATACAAGGGTCAGCTTTGTCAAATCAATCACATGTCCATATGAGAGCAAATATATCGTGACCTATAGAATCTACAGTCTCGTTTCTTACGTCGTTTGTTAAGCAAACTTTGACACACAATCCATGCAATTTATATAATGATGTCGAGTTCCGTATCGAAATTAGATGCAGAAGCATCCAAGTATCACGAAATACAAGGGTCAGCTTTGTCAAATCAATCACATGTCCATATGAGAGCAAATATATCGTGACCTATAGAATCTACAGTCTCGTTTCTTACGTCGTTTGTTAAGCAAACTTTGACACACAATCCATGCAATTTATATGATGATGTCGAGTTCCGTATCGAAATTAGATGCAGAATACAAGGTTCAGCTTTGTCAAATCAATCACATGTCCATATGAGAGCAAATATATCGTGACCTATAGAATCTACAGTCTCGTTTCTTACGTCGTTTGTTAAGCAAACTTTGACACACAATCCATGCAATTTATATAATGATGTCGAGTTCCGTATCGAAATTAGATGCAGAAGCATCCAAGTCTCACGAAATACAAGGGTCAGCTTTGTCAAATCAATCACATGTCCATATGAGAGCAAATATATCGTCACCTATAGAATCTACAGTCTCGTTTCTTACGTCGTTTGTTAAGCAAACTTTGACACACAATCCATGCAATTTATATGATGATGTCGAGTTCCGAATCGAAATTAGATGCAGAAGCATCCAAGTATCACGAAATACAAGGGTCAGCTTTGTCAAATCAATCACATGTCCATATGAGAGCAAATATATCGTGACCTATAGAATCTACAGTCTCGTTACTTACGTCGTTTGTTAAGCAAACTTTGACACACAATCCATGCAATTTATATGATGATGTCGAGTTCCGAATCGAAATTAGATGCAGAAGCATCCAAGTATCACGAAATACAAGGGTCAGCTTTGTCAAATCAATCACATGTCCATATGAGAGCAAATATATCGTGACCTATAGAATCTACAGTTTCGTTTCTTACGTCGTTTGTTAAGCAAACTTTGACACACAATCCATGCAATTTATATGATGATGTCGAGTTCCGAATCGAAATTAGATGCAGAAGCATCCAAGTATCACGAAATACAAGGGTCAGCTTTGTCAAATCAATCACATGTCCATATGAGAGCAAATATATCGTGACCTATAGAATCTACAGTCTCGTTTCTTACGTCGTTTGTTAAGCAAACTTTGACACACAATCCATGCAATTTATATGATGATGTCGAGTTCCGTATCGAAACTAGATGCAGAAGCATCCAAATCTCACGAAATACAAGGGTCAGCTTTGTCAAATCAATCACATGTCCATATGAGAGCAAATATATCGTGACCTATAGAATCTACAGTCTCGTTTCTTACGTCGTTTGTTAAGCAAACTTTGACACACAATCCATGCAATTTATATGATGATGTCGAGTTCCGTATCGAAATTAGATGCAGAATACAAGGGTCAGCTTTGTCAAATCAATCACATGTCCATATGAGAGCAAATATATCGTCACCTATAGAATCTACAGTCTCGTTTCTTACGTCGTTTGTTAAGCAAACTTTGACACACAATCCATGCAATTTTTATGATGATGTCGAGTTCCGTATCGAAATTAGATGCAGAAGCATCCAAGTCTCACGAAATACAAAGGTCAGCTTTGTCAAATCAATCACATGTCCATATGAGAGCAAATATATCGTGACCTATAGAATCTACAGTCTCGTTTCTTACGCCGTTTGTTAAGCAAACTTTGACACACAATCCATGCAATTTATATGATGATGTCGAGTTCCGTATCGAAATTAGATGCAGAAGCATCTAAGTATCACGAAATACAAGGGTCAGCTTTGTCAAATCAATCACATGTCCATATGAGAGCAAATATATCGTGACCTATAGAATCTACAGTCTCGTTTCTTACGTCGTTTGTTAAGCAAACTTTGACACTCAATCCATGTAATTTATATAATGATGTCGAGTTCCGTATCGAAATTAGATGCAGAAGCATCCAAGTATCACGAAATACAAGGGTCAGCTTTGTCAAATCAATCACATGTCCATATGAGAGCAAATATATCGTGACCTATAGAATCTACAGTCTCGTTTCTTACGTCGTTTGTTAAGCAAACTTTGACACACAATCCATGCAATTTATATGATGATGTCGAGTTCCGAATCGAAATTAGATGCAGAAGCATCCAAGTATCACGAAATACAAGGGTCAGCTTTGTCAAATCAATCACATGTCCATATGAGAGCAAATATATCGTGACCTATAGAATCTACAGTTTCGTTTCTTACGTCGTTTGTTAAGCAAACTTTGACACACAATCCATGCAATTTATATAATGATGTCGAGTTCCGTATCGAAATTAGATGCAGAAGCATCCAAGTCTCACGAAATACAAGGGTCAGCTTTGTCAAATCAATCACATGTCCATATGAGAGCAAATATATCGTGACCTATAGAATCTACAGTCTCGTTTCTTACGTCGTTTGTTAAGCAAACTTTGACACACAATCCATGCAATTTATATGATGATGTCGAGTTCCGAATCGAAATTAGATGCAGAAGCATCCAAGTCTCACGAAATACAAAGGTCAGCTTTGTCAAATCAATCACATGTCCATATGAGAGCAAATATGTCGTGACCTATAGAATCTACAGCCTCGTTTCTTACGTCGTTTGTTAAGCAAACTTTGACACACAATCCATGCAATTTATATGATGATGTCGAGTTCCGAATCGAAATTAGATGCAGAAGCATCCAAGTATCACGAAATACAAGGGTCAGCTTTGTCAAATCAATCACATGTCCATATGAGAGCAAATATATCGTGACCTATAGAATCTACAGCCTCGTTTCTTACGTCGTTTGTTAAGCAAACTTTGACACACAATCCATGTAATTTATATGATGATGTCGAGTTCCGAATCGAAATTAGATGCAGAAGCATCCAAGTCTCAAGAAATACAAGGGTCAGCTTTGTCAAATCAATCACATGTCCATATGAGAGCAAATATATCGTCACCTATAGAATCTACAGTCTCGTTTCTTACGCCGTTTGTTAAGCAAACTTTGACACACAATCCATGCAATTTATATGATGATGTCGAGTTCCGTATCGAAATTAGATGCAGAAGCATCCAAGTATCACGAAATACAAGGGTCAGCTTTGTCAAATCAATCACATGTCCATATGAGAGCAAATATATCGTCACCTATAGAATCTACAGTCTCGTTTCTTACGCCGTTTGTTAAGCAAACTTTGACACACAATCCATGTAATTTATATGATGATGTCGAGTTCCGAATCGAAATTAGATGCAGAAGCATCCAAGTCTCAAGAAATACAAGGGTCAGCTTTGTCAAATCAATCACATGTCCATATGAGAGCAAATATATCGTGACCTATAGAATCTACAGTTTCGTTTCTTACGTCGTTTGTTAAGCAAACTTTGACACACAATCCATGCAATTTATATAATGATGTCGAGTTCCGTATCGAAATTAGATGCAGAAGCATCCAAGTCTCACGAAATACAAGGGTCAGCTTTGTCAAATCAATCACATGTCCATATGAGAGCAAATATATCGTGACCTATAGAATCTACAGTCTCGTTTCTTACGTCGTTTGTTAAGCAAACTTTGACACACAATCCATGCAATTTATATGATGATGTCGAGTTCCGAATCGAAATTAGATGCAGAAGCATCCAAGTCTCACGAAATACAAAGGTCAGCTTTGTCAAATCAATCACATGTTCATATGAGAGCAAATATATCGTGACCTATAGAATCTACAGCCTCGTTTCTTACGTCGTTTGTTAAGCAAACTTTGACACACAATCCGTGCAATTTATATGATGATGTCGAGTTCCGAATCGAAACTAGATGCAGAAGCATCCAAATATCACGAAATACAAGGGTCAGCTTTGTCAAATCAATCACATGTCCATATGAGAGCAAATATATCGTGACCTATAGAATCTACAGTCTCGTTTCTTACGTCGTTTGTTAAGCAAACTTTGACACACAATCCATGCAATTTATATGATGATGTCGAGTTCCGTATCGAAATTAGATGCAGAAGCATCCAAGTCTCACGAAATACAAGGGTCAGCTTTGTCAAATCAATCACATGTCCATATGAGAGCAAATATATCGTCACCTATAGAATCTACAGTCTCGTTTCTTACGTCGTTTGTTAAGCAAACTTTGACACACAATCCATGCAATTTATATGATGATGTCGAGTTCCGTATCGAAATTAGATGCAGAATACAAGGGTCAGCTTTGTCAAATCAATCACATGTCCATATGAGAGCAAATATATCGTCACCTATAGAATCTACAGCCTCGTTTCTTACGTCGTTTGTTAAGCAAACTTTGACACACAATCCATGCAATTTATATGATGATGTCGAGTTCCGAATCGAAATTAGATGCAGAAGCATCCAAGTATCACGAAATACAAGGGTCAGCTTTGTCAAATCAATCACATGTCCATATGAGAGCAAATATATCGTGACCTATAGAATCTGCAGTCTCGTTTCTTACGTCGTTTGTTAAGCAAACTTTGACACACAATCCATGCAATTTATATGATGATGTCGAGTTCCGTATCGAAACTAGATGCAGAAGCATCCAAATCTCACGAAATACAAGGGTCAGCTTTGTCAAATCAATCACATGTCCATATGAGAGCAAATATATCGTGACCTATAGAATCTACAGTCTCGTTTCTTACGTCGTTTGTTAAGCAAACTTTGACACACAATCCATGCAATTTATATGACGATGTCGAGTTCCGTATCGAAATTAGATGCAGAAGCATCCAAGTCTCACGAAATACAAGGGTCAGCTTTGTCAAATCAATCACATGTCCATATGAGAGCAAATATATCGTCACCTATAGAATCTACAGTCTCGTTTCTTACGCCGTTTGTTAAGCAAACTTTGACACACAATCCATGCAATTTATATGATGATGTCGAGTTCCGAATCGAAATTAGATGCAGAAGCATCCAAATCTCAAGAAATACAAGGGTCAGCTTTGTCAAATCAATCACATGTCCATATGAGAGCAAATATATCGTCACCTATAGAATTTACAGCCTCGTTTCTTACGTCGTTTGTTAAGCAAACTTTGACACACAATCCATGCAATTTATATGATGATGTCGAGTTCCGAATCGAAATTAGATGCAGAAGCATCCAAGTATCACGAAATACAAGGGTCAGCTTTGTCAAATCAATCACATGCCCATATGAGAGCAAATATATCGTGACCTATAGAAGCTACAGTCTCGTTTCTTACGTCGTTTGTTAAGCAAACTTTGACACACAATCCATGCAATTTATATGATGATGTCGAGTTCCGTATCGAAACTAGATGCAGAAGCATCCAAATCTCACGAAATACAAGGGTCAGCTTTGTCAAATCAATCACATGTCCATATGAGAGCAAATATATCGTGACCTATAGAATCTACAGTCTCGTTTCTTACGTCGTTTGTTAAGCAAACTTTGACACACAATCCATGCAATTTATATGATGATGTCGAGTTCCGTATCGAAATTAGATGCAGAAGCATCCAAGTCTCACGAAATACAAGGGTCAGCTTTGTCAAATCAATCACATGTCCATATGAGAGCAAATATATCGTGACCTATAGAATATACAGTCTCGTTTCTTACGTCGTTTGTTAAGCAAACTTTGACACACAATCCATGCAATTTATATGATGATGTCGAGTTCCGTATCGAAATTAGATGCAGAAGCATCCAAGTCTCAAGAAATACAAGGGTCAGCTTTGTCAAATCAATCACATGTCCATATGAGAGCAAATATATCGTCACCTATAGAATCTACAGTCTCGTTTCTTACGTCGTTTGTTAAGCAAACTTTGACACACAATCCATGCAATTTATATGATGATGTCGAGTTCCGTATCGAAATTAGATGCAGAAGCATCCAAGTCTCACGAAATACAAGGGTCAGCTTTGTCAAATCAATCACATGTCCATATGAGAGCAAATATATCGTGACCCATAGAATCTACAGTCTCGTTTCTTACGTCGTTTGTTAAGCAAACTTTGACACACAATCCATGCAATTTATATGATGATGTCGAGTTCCGAATCGAAATTAGATGCAGAAGCATCCAAGTATCACGAAATACAAGGGTCAGCTTTGTCAAATCAATCACATGTCCATATGAGAGCAAATATATCGTGACCTATAGAATCTACAGTCTCGTTTCTTACGTCGTTTGTTAAGCAAACTTTGACACACAATCCATGCAATTTATATAATGATGTCGAGTTCCGTATCGAAATTAGATGCAGAAGCATCCAAGTATCACGAAATACAAGGGTCAGCTTTGTCAAATCAATCACATGTCCATATGAGAGCAAATATATCGTGACCTATAGAATCTACAGTCTCGTTTTTTACGTCGTTTGTTAAGCAAACTTTGACACACAATCCATGCAATTTATATGATGATGTCGAGTTCCGTATCGAAATTAGATGCAGAATACAAGGGTCAGCTTTGTCAAATCAATCACATGTCCATATGAGAGCAAATATATCGTCACCTATAGAATCTACAGTCTCGTTTCTTACGTCGTTTGTTAAGCAAACTTTGACACACAATCCATGCAATTTATATGATGATGTCGAGTTCCGTATCGAAATTAGATGCAGAAGCATCCAAGTATCACGAAATACAAGGGTCAGCTTTGTTAAATCAATCACATGTCCATATGAGAGCAAATATATCGTGACCTATAGAATCTACAGTCTCGTTTCTTACGTCGTTTGTTAAGCAAACTTTGACACACAATCCATGCAATTTATATAATGATGTCGAGTTCCGTATCGAAATTAGATGCAGAAGCATCCAAGTCTCACGAAATACAAGGGTCAGCTTTGTCAAATCAATCACATGTCCATATGAGAGCAAATATATCGTCACCTATAGAATCTACAGTCTCGTTTCTTACGTCGTTTGTTAAGCAAACTTTGACACACAATCCATGCAATTTATATGATGATGTCGAGTTCCGAATCGAAATTAGATGCAGAAGCATCCAAGTATCACGAAATACAAGGGTCAGCTTTGTCAAATCAATCACATGTCCATATGAGAGCAAATATATCGTGACCTATAGAATCTACAGTCTCGTTACTTACGTCGTTTGTTAAGCAAACTTTGACACACAATCCATGCAATTTATATGATGATTTCGAGTTCCGAATCGAAATTAGATGCAGAAGCATCCAAGTATCACGAAATACAAGGGTCAGCTTTGTCAAATCAATCACATGTCCATATGAGAGCAAATATATCGTGACCTATAGAATCTACAGTCTCGTTTCTTACGTCGTTTGTTAAGCAAACTTTGACACACAATCCATGCAATTTATATGATGATGTCGAGTTCCGAATCGAAATTAGATGCAGAAGCATCCAAGTATCACGAAATACAAGGGTCAGCTTTGTCAAATCAATCACATGTCCATATGAGAGCAAATATATCGTGACCTATAGAATCTACAGTCTCGTTTCTTACGTCGTTTGTTAAGCAAACTTTGACACACAATCCATGCAATTTATACGATGATGTCGAGTTCCGTATCGAAACTAGATGCAGAAGCATCCAAATCTCACGAAATACAAGGGTCAGCTTTGTCAAATCAATCACATGTCCATATGAGAGCAAATATATCGTGACCTATAGAATCTACAGTCTCGTTTCTTACGTCGTTTGTTAAGCAAACTTTGACACACAATCCATGCAATTTATATAATGATGTCGAGTTCCGTATCGAAATTAGATGCAGAAGCATCCAAGTCTCACGAAATACAAGGGTCAGCTTTGTCAAATCAATCACATGTCCATATGAGAGCAAATATATCGGGACCCATAGAATCTAAAGTCTCGTTTCTTACGTCGTTTGTTAAGCAAACTTTGACACAAAATCCATGCAATTTATATGATGATGTCGAGTTCCGAATCGAAATTAGATGCAGAAGCACTAAAATATCACAAAATACAAGGGTCAGCTTTGTCAAATCAATCACATGTCCATATGAGAGCAAATATATCGTGACCTATAGAATCTACAGTCTCGTTTCTTACGTCGTTTGTTAAGCAAACTTTGACACACAATCCATGCAATTTATATAATGATGTCGAGTTCCGTATCGAAATTAGATGCAGAAGCATCCAAGTATCACGAAATACAAGGGTCAGCTTTGTCAAATCAATCACATGTCCATATGAGAGCAAATATATCGTGACCTATAGAATCTACAGTCTCGTTTCTTACGTCGTTTGTTAAGCAAACTTTGACACACAATCCATGCAATTTATATGATGATGTCGAGTTCCGTATCGAAATTAGATGCAGAATACAAGGGTCAGCTTTGTCAAATCAATCACATGTCCATATGAGAGCAAATATATCGTCACCTATAGAATCTACAGTCTCGTTTCTTACGTCGTTTGTTAAGCAAACTTTGACACACAATCCATGCAATTTATATGATGATGTCGAGTTCCGTATCGAAATTAGATGCAGAATACAAGGGTCAGCTTTGTCAAATCAATCACATGTCCATATGAGAGCAAATATATCGTCACCTATAGAATCTACAGTCTCGTTTCTTACGTCGTTTGTTAAGCAAACTTTGACACACAATCCATGCAATTTTTATGATGATGTCGAGTTCCGTATCGAAACTAGATGCAGAAGCATCCAAGTCTCAAGAAATACAAGGGTCAGCTTTGTCAAATCAATCACATGTCCATATGAGAGCAAATATATCGTGACCTATAGAATCTACAGTCTCGTTTCTTACGTCGTTTGTTAAGCAAACTTTGACACACAATCCATGCAATTTATATGATGATGTCGAGTTCCGAATCGAAATTAGATGCAGAAGCATCCAAGTATCACGAAATACAAGGGTCAGCTTTGTCAAATCAATCACATGTCCATATGAGAGCAAATATATCGTGACCTATAGAATCTACAGTCTCGTTTCTTACGTCGTTTGTTAAGCAAACTTTGACACACAATCCATGCAATTTATATGATGATGTCGAGTTCCGTATCGAAATTAGATGCAGAGTACAAGGGTCAGCTTTGTCAAATCAATCACATGTCCATATGAGAGCAAATATATCGTCACCTATAGAATCTACAGTCTCGTTTCTTACGTCGTTTGTTAAGCAAACTTTGACACACAATCCATGCAATTTATATAATGATGTCGAGTTCCGTATCGAAATTAGATGCAGAAGCATCCAAGTCTCACGAAATACAAGGGTCAGCTTTGTCAAATCAATCACATGTCCATATGAGAGCAAATATATCGTGACCTATAGAATCTACAGTCTCGTTTCTTACGTCGTTTGTTAAGCAAACTTTGACACTCAATCCATGTAATTTATATAATGATGTCGAGTTCCGTATCGAAATTAGATGCAGAAGCATCCAAGTATCACGAAATACAAGGGTCAGCTTTGTCAAATCAATCACATGTCCATATGAGAGCAAATATATCGTGACCTATAGAATCTACAGTCTCGTTTCTTACGTCGTTTGTTAAGCAAACTTTGACACTCAATCCATGTAATTTATATAATGATGTCGAGTTCCGTATCGAAATTAGATGCAGAAGCATCCAAGTATCACGAAATACAAGGGTCAGCTTTGTCAAATCAATCACATGTCCATATGAGAGCAAATATATCGTGACCTATAGAATCTACAGTCTCGTTTCTTACGTCGTTTGTTAAGCAAACTTTGACACACAATCCATGCAATTTTTATGATGATGTCGAGTTCCGTATCGAAATTAGATGCAGAAGCATCCAAGTCTCAAGAAATACAAGGGTCAGCTTTGTCAAATCAATCACATGTCCATATGAGAGCAAATATATCGTGACCTATAGAATCTACAGTCTCGTTTCTTACGTCGCTTGTTAAGCAAACTTTGACACACAATCCATGCAATTTTTATGATGATGCCGAGTTCCGTATCGAAATTAGATGCAGAAGCATCCAAGTCTCACGAAATACAAGGGTCAGCTTTGTCAAATCAATCACATGTCCATATGAGAGCAAATATATCGTGACCTATAGAATCTACAGTCTCGTTTCTTACGTCGTTTGTTAAGCAAACTTTGACACACAATCCATGCAATTTATATGATGATGTCGAGTTCCGTATCGAAACTAGATGCAGAAGCATCCAAGTCTCAAGAAATACAAGGGTCAGCTTTGTCAAATCAATCACATGTCCATATGAGAGCAAATATATCGTGACCTATAGAATCTACAGTCTCGTTTCTTACGTCGTTTGTTAAGCAAACTTTGACACACAATCCATGCAATTTATATGATGATGTCGAGTTCCGAATCGAAATTAGATGCAGAAGCATCCAAGTCTCACGAAATAAAAGGGTCAGCTTTGTCAAATCAATCACATGTCCATATGAGAGCAAATATATCGTGACCTATAGAATCTACAGTCTCGTTTCTTACGTCGTTTGTTAAGCAAACTTTGACACTCAATCCATGTAATTTATATAATGATGTCGAGTTCCGTATCGAAATTAGATGCAGAAGCATCCAAGTATCACGAAATTCAAGGGTCAGCTTTGTCAAATCAATCACATGTCCATATGAGAGCAAATATATCGTGACCTATAGAATCTACAGTCTCGTTTCTTACGTCGTTTGTTAAGCAAACTTTGACACACAATCCATGCAATTTATATGATGATGTCGAGTTCCGAATCGAAATTAGATGCAGAAGCATCCAAGTATCACGAAATACAAGGGTCAGCTTTGTCAAATCAATCACATGTCCATATGAGAGCAAATATATCGTCACCTATAGAATCTACAGTCTCGTTTCTTACGTCGTTTGTTAAGCAAACTTTGACACACAATCCATGCAATTTATATGATGATGTCGAGTTCCGAATCGAAATTAGATGCAGAAGCATCCAAGTATCACGAAATACAAGGGTCAGCTTTGTCAAATCAATCACATGTCCATATGAGAGCAAATATATCGTGACCTATAGAATCTACAGTCTCGTTTCATACGTCGTTTGTTAAGCAAACTTTGACACACAATCCATGCAATTTTTATGATGATGTCGAGTTCCGTATCGAAATTAGATGCAGAAGCATCCAAGTCTCAAGAAATACAAGGGTCAGCTTTGTCAAATCAATCACATGTACATATGAGAGCAAATATATCGTGACCTATAAAATCTACAGTCTCGTTTCTTAGGTCGTTTGTTAAGCAAACTTTGACACACAATCCATGCAATTTATATGATGATGGCGAGTTCCGTATCGAAATTAGATGCAGAAGCATCCAAGTATCACGAAATACAAGGGTCAGCTTTGTCAAATCAATCACATGTCCATATGAGAGCAAATATATCGTGACCTATAGAATCTACAGTCTCGTTTCTTACGTCGTTTGTTAAGCAAACTTTGACACACAATCCATGCAATTTTTATGATGATGTCGAGTTCCGTATCGAAATTAGATGCAGAAGCATCCAAGTCTCAAGAAATACAAGGGTCAGCTTTGTCAAATCAATCACATGTCCATATGAGAGCAAATATATCGTGACCTATAGAATCTACAGTCTCGTTTCTTACGTCGTTTGTTAAGCAAACTTTGACACACAATCCATGCAATTTATATGATGATGTCAAATTCCGTATCGAAATTAGATGCAGAAGCATCCAAGTCTCCAGAAATACAAGGGTCAGCTTTGTCAAATCAATCACATGTCCATATGAGAGCAAATATATCGTCACCTATAGAATCTACAGTCTCGTTTCTTACGTCGTTTGTTAAGCAAACTTTGACACACAATCCATGCAATTTATATAATGATGTCGAGTTCCGTATCGAAATTAGATGCAGAAGCATCCAAGTCTCACGAAATACAAGGGTCAGCTTTGTCAAATCAATCACATGTCCATATGAGAGCAAATATATCGTGACCTATAGAATCTACAGTCTCGTTTCTTACGTCGTTTGTTAAGCAAACTTTGACACACAATCCATGCAATTTATATGATGATGTCGAGTTCCGTATCGAAATTAGATGCAGAAGCATCCAAATCTCACGAAATACAAGGGTCAGCTTTGTCAAATCAATCACATGTCCATATGAGAGCAAATATATCGTCACCTATAGAATCTACAGTCTCGTTTCTTACGTCGTTTGTTAAGCAAACTTTGACACACAATCCATGCAATTTATATGATGATGTCGAGTTCCGTATCGAAATTATATGCAGAAGCATCCAAATCTCAAGAAATACAAGGGTCAGCTTTGTCAAATCAATCACATGTCCATATGAGAGCAAATATATCGTGACCTATAGAATCTACAGTCTGCATCAGAAATTAGATGCAGAAGCATCCAAGTATCACGAAATACAAGGGTCAGCTTTGTCAAATCAATCACATGTCCATATGAGAGCAAATATATCGTGACCTATAGAATCTACAGTCTCGTTTCTTACGTCGTTTGTTAAGCAAACTTTGACACACAATCCATGCAATTTATATGATGATGTCGAGTTCCGAATCGAAATTAGATGCAGAAGCATCCAAGTATCACGAAATACAAGGGTCAGCTTTGTCAAATCAATCACATGTCCATATGAGAGCAAATATATCGTGACCTATAGAATCTACAGTCTCGTTTCTTACGTCGTTTGTTAAGCAAACTTTGACACACAATCCATGCAATTTATATAATGATGTCGAGTTCCGTATCGAAATTAGATGCAGAAGCATCTAAGTATCACGAAATACAAGGGTCAGCTTTGTCAAATCAATCACATGTCCATATGAGAGCAAATATATCGTCACCTATAGAATCTACAGTCTCGTTTCTTACGCCGTTTGTTAAGCAAACTTTGACACACAATCCATGTAATTTATATGATGATGTCGAGTTCCGAATCGAAATTAGATGCAGAAGCATCCAAGTCTCAAGAAATACAAGGGTCAGCTTTGTCAAATCAATCACATGTCCATATGAGAGCAAATATATCGTGACCTATAGAATCTACAGTTTCGTTTCTTACGTCGTTTGTTAAGCAAACTTTGACACACAATCCATGCAATTTATATAATGATGTCGAGTTCCGTATCGAAATTAGATGCAGAAGCATCCAAGTCTCACGAAATACAAGGGTCAGCTTTGTCAAATCAATCACATGTCCATATGAGAGCAAATATATCGTGACCTATAAAATCTACAGTCTCGTTTCTTACGTCGTTTGTTAAGCAAACTTTGACACACAATCCATGCAATTTATATAATGATGTCGAGTTCCGTATCGAAATTAGATGCAGAAGCATCCAAGTCTCACGAAATACAAGGGTCAGCTTTGTCAAATCAATCACATGTCCATATGAGAGCAAATATATCGTGACCTATAGAATCTACAGTCTCGTTTCTTACGTCGTTTGTTAAGCAAACTTTGACACTCAATCCATGTAATTTATATAATGATGTCGAGTTCCGTATCGAAATTAGATGCAGAAGCACTAAAATATCACAAAATACAAGGGTCAGCTTTGTCAAATCAATCACATGTCCATATGAGAGCAAATATATCGTGACCTATAGAATCTACAGTCTCGTTTCTTACGTCGTTTGTTAAGCAAACTTTGACCACAATCCATGCAATTTATATGATGATGTCGAGTTCCGTATCGAAACTAGATGCAGAAGCATCCAAATCTCACGAAATACAAGGGTCAGCTTTGTCAAATCAATCACATGTCCATATGAGAGCAAATATATCGTGACCTATAGAATCAACAGCCTCGTTTCTTACGTCGTTTGTTAAGCAAACTTTGACACACAATCCATGTAATTTATATGATGATGTCGAGTTCCGAATCGAAATTAGATGCAGAAGCATCCAAGTCTCAAGAAATACAAGGGTCAGCTTTGTCAAATCAATCACATGTCCATATGAGAGCAAATATATCGTCACCTATAGAATCTACAGTCTCGTTTCTTACGTCGTTTGTTAAGCAAACTTTGACACACAATCCATGCAATTTATATGATGATGTCGAGTTCCGAATCGAAATTAGATGCAGAAGCATCCAAGTATCACGAAATACAAGGGTCAGCTTTGTCAAATCAATCACATGTCCATATGAGAGCAAATATATCGTGACCTATAGAATCTACAGTCTCGTTTCTTACGTCGTTTGTTAAGCAAACTTTGACACTCAATCCATTTAATTTATATAATGATGTCGAGTTCCGTATCGAAATTAGATGCAGAAGCATCCAAGTATCACGAAATACAAGGGTCAGCTTTGTCAAATCAATCACATGTCCATATGAGAGCAAATATATCGTGACCTATAGAATCTACAGTCTCGTTTCTTACGTCGTTTGTTAAGCAAACTTTGACCACAATCCATGCAATTTATATGATGATGTCGAGTTCCGTATCGAAACTAGATGCAGAAGCATCCAAATCTCACGAAATACAAGGGTCAGCTTTGTCAAATCAATCACATGTCCATATGAGAGCAAATATATCGTGACCTATAGAATCTACAGCCTCGTTTCTTACGTCGTTTGTTAAGCAAACTTTGACACACAATCCATGTAATTTATATGATCATGTCGAGTTCCGAATCGAAATTAGATGCAGAAGCATCCAAGTCTCAAGAAATACAAGGGTCAGCTTTGTCAAATCAATCACATGTCCATATGAGAGCAAATATATCGTCACCTATAGAATCTACAGTCTCGTTTCTTACGCCGTTTGTTAAGCAAACTTTGACACACAATCCATGCAATTTATATGATGATGTCGAGTTCCGTATCGAAATTAGATGCAGAAGCATCCAAGTATCACGAAATACAAGGGTCAGCTTTGTCAAATCAATCACATGTCCATATGAGAGCAAATATATCGTGACCTATAGAATCTACAGTCTCGTTTCTTACGTCGTTTGTTAAGCAAACTTTGACACACAATCCATGCAATTTATATGATGATGTCGAGTTCCGAATCGAAATTAGATGCAGAAGCATCCAAGTATCACGAAATACAAGGGTCAGCTTTGTCAAAACAATCACATGTCCATATGAGAGCAAATATATCGTGACCTATAGAATCTACAGCCTCGTTTCTTACGTCGTTTGTTAAGCAAACTTTGACACACAATCCATGTAATTTATATGATGATGTCGAGTTCCGAATCGAAATTAGATGCAGAAGCATCCAAGTCTCAAGAAATACAAGGGTCAGCTTTGTCAAATCAATCACATGTCCATATGAGAGCAAATATATCGTCACCTATAGAATCTACAGTCTCGTTTCTTACGCCGTTTGTTAAGCAAACTTTGACACACAATCCATGCAATTTATATAATGATGTCGAGTTCCGTATCGAAATTAGATGCAGAAGCATCCAAGTCTCACGAAATACAAGGGTCAGCTTTGTCAAATCAATCACATGTCCATATGAGAGCAAATATATCGTGACCTATAGAATCTACAGTCTCGTTTCTTACGTCGTTTGTTAAGCAAACTTTGACACTCAATCCATGTAATTTATATAATGATGTCGAGTTCCGTATCGAAATTAGATGCAGAAGCATCCAAGTATCACGAAATACAAGGGTCAGCTTTGTCAAATCAATCACATGTCCATACGAGAGCAAATATATCGTGACCTATAGAATCTACAGTCTCGTTTCTTACGTCGTTTGTTAAGCAAACTTTGACCACAATCCATGCAATTTATATGATGATGTCGAGTTCCGTATCGAAACTAGATGCAGAAGCATCCAAATCTCACGAAATACAAGGGTCAGCTTTGTCAAATCAATCACATGTCCATATGAGAGCAAATATATCGTGACCTATAGAATCTACAGCCTCGTTTCTTACGTCGTTTGTTAAGCAAACTTTGACACACAATCCATGTAATTTATATGATGATGTCGAGTTCCGAATCGAAATTAGATGCAGAAGCATCCAAGTCTCAAGAAATACAAGGGTCAGCTTTGTCAAATCAATCACATGTCCATATGAGAGCAAATATATCGTCACCTATAGAATCTACAGTCTCGTTTCTTACGCCGTTTGTTAAGCAAACTTTGACACACAATCCATGCAATTTATATGATGATGTCGAGTTCCGTATCGAAATTAGATGCAGAAGCATCCAAGTATCACGAAATACAAGGGTCAGCTTTGTCAAATCAATCACATGTCCATATGAGAGCAAATATATCGTGACCTATAGAATCTACAGTCTCGTTTCTTACGTCGTTTGTTAAGCAAACTTTGACACACAATCCATGCAATTTATATGATGATGTCGAGTTCCGAATCGAAATTAGATGCAGAAGCATCCAAGTATCACGAAATACAAGGGTCAGCTTTGTCAAATCAATCACATGTCCATATGAGAGCAAATATATCGTGACCTATAGAATCTACAGCCTCGTTTCTTACGTCGTTTGTTAAGCAAACTTTGACACACAATCCATGTAATTTATATGATGATGTCGAGTTCCGAATCGAAATTAGATGCAGAAGCATCCAAGTCTCAAGAAATACAAGGGTCAGCTTTGTCAAATCAATCACATGTCCATATGAGAGCAAATATATCGTCACCTATAGAATCTACAGTCTCGTTTCTTACGCCGTTTGTTAAGCAAACTTTGACACACAATCCATGCAATTTATATAATGATGTCGAGTTCCGTATCGAAATTAGATGCAGAAGCATCCAAGTATCACGAAATACAAGGGTCAGCTTTGTCAAATCAATCACATGTCAATATGAAAGCAAATATATCGTGACCTATAGAATCTACACCCTCGTTTCTTACGTCGTTTGTTAAGCAAACTTTGACACACAATCCATGCAATTTATATGATGATGTCGAGTTCCGAATCGAAATTAGATGCAGAAGCATCCAAGTATCACGAAATACAAGGGTCAGCTTTGTCAAATCAATCACATGTCCATATGAGAGCAAATATATCGTGACCTATAGAATCTACAGTCTCGTTTCTTACGTCGTTTGTTAAGCAAACTTTGACACACAATCCATGCAATTTATATAATGATGTCGAGTTCCGTATCGAAATTAGATGCAGAAGCATCCAAGTCTCACGAAATACAAGGGTCAGCTTTGTCAAATCAATCACATGTCCATATGAGAGCAAATATATCGTGACCTATAGAATCTACAGTCTCGTTCCTTACGTCGTTTGTTAAGCAAACTTTGACACACAATCCATGCAATTTATATGATGATGTCGAGTTCCGAATCGAAATTAGATGCAGAAGCATCCAAGTATCACGAAATACAAGGGTCATCTTTGTCAAATCAATCACATGTCCATATGAGAGCAAATATATCGTGACCTATAGAATCTACAGTCTCGTTTCTTACGTCGTTTGTTAAGCAAACTTTGACACACAATCCATGCAATTTATATGATGATGTCGAGTTCCGAATCGAAATTAGATGCAGAAGCATCCAAGTCTCACGAAATACAAAGGTCAGCTTTGTCAAATCAATCACATGTCCATATGAGAGCAAATATATCGTGACCTATATAATCTACAGCCTCGTTTCTTACGTCGTTTGTTAAGCAAACTTTGACACACAATCCATGCAATTTTTATGATGATGTCGAGTTCCGTATCGAAATTAGATGCAGAAGCATCCAAGTATCACGAAATACAAGGGTCAGCTTTGTCAAATCAATCACATGTCCATATGAGAGCAAATATATCGTGACCTATAGAATCTACAGTCTCGTTTCTTACGTCGTTTGTTAAGCAAACTTTGACACTCAATCCATGTAATTTATATAATGATGTCGAGTTCCGTATCGAAATTAGATGCAGAAGCATCCAAGTCTCACGAAATACAAGGGTCAGCTTTGTCAAATCAATCACATGTCCATATGAGAGCAAATATATCGTGACCTATAGAATCTACAGTCTCGTTTCTTACGTCGTTTGTTAAGCAAACTTTGACACACAATCCATGCAATTTATATGATGATGTCGAGTTCCGAATCGAAATTAGATGCAGAAGCATCCAAGTATCACGAAATACAAGGGTCAGCCTTGTCAAATCAATCACATGTCCATATGAGAGCAAATATATCGTGACCTATAGAATCTACAATCTCGTTTCTTACGTCGTTTGTTAAGCAAACTTTGACACACAATCCATGCAATTTATATGATGATGTCGAGTTCCGTATCGAAACTAGATGCAGAAGCATCCAAGTCTCACGAAATACAAGGGTCAGCTTTGTCAAATCAATCACATGTCCATATGAGAGCAAATATATCGTGACCTATAGAATCTACAGTCTCGTTTCTTACGTCGTTTGTTAAGCAAACTGTGACACTCAATCCATGTAATTTATATAATGATGTCGAGTTCCGTATCGAAATTAGATGCAGAAGCATCCAAGTATCACGAAATACAAGGGTCAGCTTTGTCAAATCAATCACATGTCCATATGAGAGCAAATATATCGTGACCTATAGAATCTACAGTCTCGTTTCTTACGTCGTTTGTTAAGCAAACTTTGACACACAATCCATGCAATTTATATGATGATGTCGAGTTCCGAATCGAAATTAGATGCAGAAGCATCCAAGTATCACGAAATACAAGGGTCAGCTTTGTCAAATCAATCACATGTCCATATGAGAGCAAATATATCGTCACCTATAGAATCTACAGTCTCGTTTCTTACGTTGTTTGTTAAGCAAACTTTGACACACAATCCATGCAATTTATATGTTGATGTCGAGTTCCGAATCGAAATTAGATGCAGAAGCATCCAAGTATCACGAAATACAAGGGTCAGCTTTGTCAAATCAATCACATGTCCATATGAGAGCAAATATATCGTGACCTATAGAATCTACAGTCTCGTTTTTTACGTCGTTTGTTAAGCAAACTTTGACACACAATCCATGCAATTTTTATGATGATGTCGAGTTCCGTATCGAAATTAGATGCAGAAGCATCCAAGTCTCAAGAAATACAAGGGTCAGCTTTGTCAAATCAATCACATGTCCATATGAGAGCAAATATATCGTGACCTATAGAATCTACAGTCTCGTTTCTTACGTCGTTTGTTAAGCAAACTTTGACACACAATCCATGCAATTTATATGATGATGTCGAGTTCCGTATCGAAATTAGATGCAGAAGCATCCAAGTCTCAAGGAATACAAGGGTCAGCTTTGTCAAATCAATCACATGTCCATATGAGAGCAAATATATCGTGACCTATAGAATCTACAGTCTCGTTTCTTACGTCGTTTGTTAAGCAAACTTTGACACACAATCCATGCAATTTATATGATGATGTCGAGTTCCGTATCGAAATTAGATGCAGAAGCATCTAAATCTCACGAAATACAAGGGTCAGCTTTGTCAAATCAATCACATGTCCATATGAGAGCAAATATATCGTCACCTATAGAATCTACAGCCTCGTTTCTTACGTCGTTTGTTAAACAAACTTTGACACACAATCCATGCAATTTATATGATGATGTCGAGTTCCGAATCGAAATTAGATGCAGAAGCATCCAAGTATCACGAAATACAAGGGTCAGCTTTGTCAAATCAATCACATGTCCATATGAGAGCAAATATATCGTGACCTATAGAATCTACAGTCTCGTTTCTTACGTCGTTTGTTAAGCAAACTTTGATACACAATCCATGCAATTTATATGATGATGTCGAGTTCCGTATCGAAATTAGATGCAGAATACAAGGGTCAGCTTTGTCAAATCAATCACATGTCCATATGAGAGCAAATATATCGTCACCTATAGAATCTACAGTCTCGTTTCTTACGTCGTTTGTTAAGCAAACTTTGACACACAATCCATGTAATTTATATGATGATGTCGAGTTCCGAATCGAAATTAGATGCAGAAGCATCCAAGTCTCAAGAAATACAAGGGTCAGCTTTGTCAAATCAATCACATGTCCATATGAGAGCAAATATATCGTCACCTATAGAATCTACAGTCTCGTTTCTTACGCCGTTTGTTAAGCAAACTTTGACACACAATCCATGCAATTTATATGATGATGTCGAGTTCCGTATCGAAATTAGATGCAGAAGCATCCAAGTATCACGAAATACAAGGGTCAGCTTTGTCAAATCAATCACATGTCCATATGAGAGCAAATATATCGTGACCTATAGAATCTACAGTCTCGTTTCTTACGTCGTTTGTTAAGCAAACTTTGACACACAATCCATGCAATTTATATGATGATGTCGAGTTCCGAATCGAAATTAGATGCAGAAGCATCCAAGTATCACGAAATACAAGGGTCAGCTTTGTCAAATCAATCACATGTCCATATGAGAGCAAATATATCGTGACCTATAGAATCTACAGCCTCGTTTCTTACGTCGTTTGTTAAGCAAACTTTGACACACAATCCATGTAATTTATATGATGATGTCGAGTTCCGAATCGAAATTAGATGCAGAAGCATCCAAGTCTCAAGAAATACAAGGGTCAGCTTTGTCAAATCAATCACATGTCCATATGAGAGCAAATATATCGTCACCTATAGAATCGACAGTCTCGTTTCTTACGCCGTTTGTTAAGCAAACTTTGACACACAATCCATGCAATTTATATAATGATGTCGAGTTCCGTATCGAAATTAGATGCAGAAGCATCCAAGTATCACGAAATACAAGGGTCAGCTTTGTCAAATCAATCACATGTCCATATGAGAGCAAATATATCGTGACCTATAGAATCTACAGTCTCGTTTCTTACGTCGTTTGTTAAGCAAACTTTGACACACAATCCATGCAATTTATATGATGATGTCGAGTTCCGAATCGAAATTAGATGCAGAAGCATCCAAGTATCACGAAATACAAGGGTCAGCTTTGTCAAATCAATCACATGTCCATATGAGAGCAAATATATCGTGACCTATAGAATCTACAGTCTCGTTTCTTACGTCGTTTGTTAAGCAAACTTTGACACACAATCCATGCAATTTATATGATGATGTCGAGTTCCGAATCGAAATTAGATGCAGAAGCATCCAAGTATCACGAAATACAAGGGTCAGCTTTGTCAAATCAATCACATGTCCATATGAGAGCAAATATATCGTGACCTATAGAATCTACAGTCTCGTTTCTTACGTCGTTTGTTAAGCAAACTTTGACACACAATCCATGCAATTTATATGATGATGTCGAGTTCCGTATCGAAACTAGATGCAGAAGCATCCAAATCTCACGAAATACAAGGGTCAGCTTTGTCAAATCAATCACATGTCCATATGAGAGCAAATATATCGTGACCTATAGAATCTACAGTCTCGTTTCTTACGTCGTTTGTTAAGCAAACTTTGACACACAATCCATGCAATTTATATAATGATGTCGAGTTCCGTATCGAAATTAGATGCAGAAGCATCCAAGTCTCACGAAATACAAGGGTCAGCTTTGTCAAATCAATCACATGTCCATATGAGAGCAAATATATCGTGACCTATAGAATCTACAGTCTCGTTTCTTACGTCGTTTGTTAAGCAAACTTTGACACACAATCCATGCAATTTTTATGATGATGTCGAGTTCCGTATCGAAATTAGATGCAGAAGCATCCAAGTCTCAAGAAATACAAGGGTCAGCTTTGTCAAATCAATCACATGTCCATATGAGAGCAAATATATCGTCACCTATAGAATCTACAGTCTCGTTTCTTACGTCGTTTGTTAAGCAAACTTTGACACACAATCCATGTAATTTATATGATGATGTCGAGTTCCGAATCGAAATTAGATGCAGAAGCATCCAAGTCTCAAGAAATACAAGGGTCAGCTTTGTCAAATCAATCACATGTCCATATGAGAGCAAATATATCGTCACCTATAGAATCTACAGTCTCGTTTCTTACGTCGTTTGTTAAGCAAACTTTGACACACAATCCATGTAATTTATATGATGATGTCGAGTTCCGAATCGAAATTAGATGCAGAAGCATCCAAGTATCACGAAATACAAGGGTCAGCTTTGTCAAATCAATCACATGTCCATATGAGAGCAAATATATCGTGACCTATAGAATCTACAGCCTCGTTTCTTACGTCGTTTGTTAAGCAAACTTTGACACACAATCCATGCAATTTATATGATGATGTCGAGTTCCGAATCGAAATTAGATGCAGAAGCATCCAAGTATCACGAAATACAAGGGTCAGCTTTGTCAAATCAATCACATGTCCATATGAGAGCAAATATATCGTGACCTATAGAATCTACAGCCTCGTTTCTTACGTCGTTTGTTAAGCAAACTTTGACACACAATCCATGCAATTTATATGATGATGTCGAGTTCCGTATCGAAATTAGATGCAGAAGCATCCAAGTCTCAAGAAATACAAGGGTCAGCTTTGTCAAATCAATCACATGTCCATATGAGAGCAAATATATCGTCACCTATAGAATCTACAGTCTCGTTTCTTACGTCGTTTGTTAAGCAAACTTTGACACACAATCCATGTAATTTATATGATGATGTCGAGTTCCGAATCGAAATTAGATGCAGAAGCATCCAAGTCTCAAGAAATACAAGGGTCAGCTTTGTCAAATCAATCACATGTCCATATGAGAGCAAATATATCGTCACCTATAGAATCTACAGTCTCGTTTCTTACGTCGTTTGTTAAGCAAACTTTGACACACAATCAATGCAATTTATATGATGATGTCGAGTTCCGTATCGAAATTAGATGCAGAAGCATCCAAGTCTCACGAAATACAAGGGTCAGCTTTGTCAAATCAATCACATGTCCATATGAGAGCAAATATATCGTCACCTATAGAATCTACAGTCTCGTTTCTTACGTCGTTTGTTAAGCAAACTTTGACACACAATCCATGCAATTTATATGATGATGTCGAGTTCCGTATCGAAATTAGATGCAGAAGCATCCAAGTATCACGAAATACAAGGGTCAGCTTTGTCAAATCAATCACATGTCCATATGAGAGCAAATATATCGTGACCTATAGAATCTACAGTCTCGTTTCTTACGTCGTTTGTTAAGCAAACATTGACACTCAACCCATGTAATTTATATGATGATGTCGAGTTCCGAATCGAAATTAGATGCAGAAGCATCCAAGTATCACGAAATACAAGGGTCAGTTTTGTCAAATCAATCACATGTCCATATGAGAGCAAATATATCGTGACCTATAGAATCTACAGCCTCGTTTCTTACGTCGTTTGTTAAGCAAACTTTGACACACAATCCATGCAATTTATATGATGATGTCGAGTTCCGAATCGAAATTAGATGCAGAAGCATCCAAGTATCACGAAATACAAGGGTCAGCTTTGTCAAATCAATCACATGTCCATATGAGAGCAAATATATCGTCACCTATAGAATCTACAGTCTGGTTTCTTACGTCGTTTGTTAAGCAAACTTTGACACACAATCCATGCAATTTATATGATGATGTCGAGTTCCGAATCGAAATTAGATGCAGAAGCATCCAAGTATCACGAAATACAAGGGTCAGCTTTGTCAAATCAATCACATGTCCATATGAGAGCAAATATATCGTGACCTATAGAATCTACAGTCTCGTTTCTTACGTCGTTTGTTAAGCAAACTTTGACACACAATCCATGCAATTTTTATGATGATGTCGAGTTCCGTATCGAAATTAGATGCAGAAGCATCCAAGTCTCAAGAAATACAAGGGTCAGCTTTGTCAAATCAATCACATGTCCATATGAGAGCAAATATATCGTGACCTATAGAATCTACAGTCTCGTTTCTTACGTCGTTTGTTAAGCAAACTTTGACACACAATCCATGCAATTTATATAATGATGTCGAGTTCCGTATCGAAATTAGATGCAGAAGCATCCAAGTATCACGAAATACAAGGGTCAGCTTTGTCAAATCAATCACATGTCCATATGAGAGCAAATATATCGTGACCTATAGAATCTACAGTCTCGTTTCTTACGTCGTTTGTTAAGCAAACTTTGACACACAATCCATGCAATTTATATGATGATGTCGAGTTTCGAATCGAAATTAGATGCAGAAGCATCCAAGTATCACGAAATACAAGGGTCAGCTTTGTCAAATCAATCACATGTCCATATGAGAGCAAATATATCGTGACCTATAGAATCTACAGTCTCGTTTCTTACGTCGTTTGTTAAGCAAACTTTGACACACAATCCATGCAATTTATATGATGATGTCGAGTTCCGAATCGAAATTAGATGCAGAAGCATCCAAGTATCACGAAATAAAAGGGTCAGCTTTGTCAAATCAATCACATGTCCATATGAGAGCAAATATATCGTGACCTATAGAATCTACAGTCTCGTTTCTTACGTCGTTTGTTAAGCAAACTTTGACACACAATCCATGCAATTTATATGATGATGTCGAGTTCCGTATCGAAACTAGATGCAGAAGCATCCAAATCTCACGAAATACAAGGGTCAGCTTTGTCAAATCAATCACATGTCCATATGAGAGCAAATATATCGTGCCCTATAGAATCTACAGTCTCGTTTCTTACGTCGTTTGTTAAGCAAACTTTGACACACAATCCATGCAATTTATATAATGATGTCGAGTTCCGTATCGAAATTAGATGCAGAAGCATCCAAGTCTCACGAAATACAAGGGTCAGCTTTGTCAAATCAATCACATGTCCATATGAGAGCAAATATATCGTGACCTATAGAATCTACAGTCTCGTTTCTTACGTCGTTTGTTAAGCAAACTTTGACACACAATCCATGCAATTTTTATGATGATGTCGAGTTCCGTATCGAAATTAGATGCAGAAGCATCCAAGTCTCAAGAAATACAAGGGTCAGCTTTGTCAAATCAATCACATGTCCATATGAGAGCAAATATATCGTCACCTATAGAATCTACAGTCTCGTTTCTTACGTCGTTTGTTAAGCAAACTTTGACACACAATTCATGTAATTTATATGATGATGTCGAGTTCCGAATCGAAATAAGATGCAGAAGCATCCAAGTCTCAAGAAATACAAGGGTCAGCTTTGTCAAATCAATCACATGTCCATATGAGAGCAAATATATCGTCACCTATAGAATCTACAGTCTCGTTTCTTACGTCGTTTGTTAAGCAAACGTTGACACACAATCCATGTAATTTATATGATGATGTCGAGTTCCGAATCGAAATTAGATGCAGAAGCATCCAAGTATCACGAAATACAAGGGTCGGCTTTGTCAAATCAATCACATGTCCATATGAGAGCAAATATATCGTGACCTATAGAATCTACAGCCTCGTTTCTTACGTCGTTTGTTAAGCAAACTTTGACACACAATCCATGCAATTTATATGATGATGTCGAGTTCCGAATCGAAATTAGATGCAGAAGCATCCAAGTATCACGAAATACAAGGGTCAGCTTTGTCAAATCAATCACATGTCCATATGAGAGCAAATATATCGTGACCTATAGAATCTACAGACTCGTTTCTTACGTCGTTTGTTAAGCAAACTTTGACACACAATCCATGCAATTTATATGATGATGTCGAGTTCCGAATCGAAATTAGATGCAGAAGCATCTAAGTATCACGAAATACAAGGGTCAGCTTTGTCAAATCAATCACATGTCCATATGAGAGCAAATATATCGTGACCTATAGAATCTACAGTCTCGTTTCTTACGTCGTTTGTTAAGCAAACTTTGACACACAATCCATGTAATTTATATGATGATGTCGAGTTCCATATCGAAATTAGATGCAGAAGCATCCAAGTATCACGAAATACAAGGGTCAGCTTTGTCAAATCAATCACATGTCCATATGAGAGCAAATATATCGTGACCTATAGAATCTCCAGTCTCGTTTCTTACGTCGTTTGTTAAGCAAACTTTGACACACAATCCATGTAATTTATATGATGATGTCGAGTTCCGAATCGAAATTAGATGCAGAAGCATCCAAGTCTCACGAAATACAAAGGTCAGCTTTGTCAAATCAATCACATGTCCATATGAGAGCAAATATATCGTGACCTATAGAATCTACAGTCTCGTTTCTTACGTCGTTTGTTAAGCAAACTTTGACACACAATCCATGCAATTTATATGATGATGTCGAGTTCCGAATCGAAATTAGATGCAGAAGCATCTAAGTATCACGAAATACAAGGGTCAGCTTTGTCAAATCAATCACATGTCCATATGAGAGCAAATATATCGTGACCTATAGAATCTACAGTCTCGTTTCTTACGTCGTTTGTTAAGCAAACTTTGACACTCAATCCATGTAATTTATATGATGATGTCGAGTTCCGAATCGAAATTAGATGCAGAAGCATCCAAGTATCACGAAATACAAGGGTCAGCTTTGTCAAATCAATCACATGTCCATATGAGAGCAAATATATCGTGACCTATAGAATCTACAGTCTCGTTTCTTACGTCGTTTGTTAAGCAAACTTTGACACACAATCCATGCAATTTATATGATGATGTCGAGTTCCGAATCGAAATTAGATGCAGAAGCATCCAAGTATCACGAAATACAAGGGTCAGCTTTGTCAAATCAATCACATGTCCATATGAGAGCAAATATATCGTGACCTATAGAATCTACAGTCTCGTTTCTTACGTCGTTTGTTAAGCAAACTTTGACACACAATCCATGCAATTTATATGATGATGTCGAGTTCCGAATCGAAATTAGATGCAGAAGCATCCAAGTATCACGAAATACAAGGGTCAGCTTTGTCAAATCAATCACATGTCCATATGAGAGCAAATATATCGTGACCTATAGAATCTACAGTCTCGTTTCTTACGTCGTTTGTTAAGCAATTTTTGACACACAATCCATGCAATTTATATGATGATGTCGAGTTCCGTATCGAAACTAGATGCAGAAGCATCCAAATCTCACGAAATACAAGGGTCAGCTTTGTCAAATCAATCACATGTCCATATGAGACCAAATATATCGTGACCTATAGAATCTACAGTCTCGTTTCTTACGTCGTTTGTTAAGCAAACTTTGACACACAATCCATGCAATTTATATAATGATGTCGAGTTCCGTATCGAAATTAGATGCAGAAGCATCCAAGTCTCACGAAATACAAGGGTCAGCTTTGTCAAATCAATCACATGTCCATATGAGAGCAAATATATCGTGACCTATAGAATCTACAGTCTCGTTTCTTACGTCGTTTGTTAAGCAAACTTTGACACACAATCCATGCAATTTTTATGATGATGTCGAGTTCCGTATCGAAATTAGATGCAGAAGCATCCAAGTCTCAAGAAATACAAGGGTCAGCTTTGTCAAATCAATCACATGTCCATATGAGAGCAAATATATCGTCACCTATAGAATCTACAGTCTCGTTTCTTACGTCGTTTGTTAAGCAAACTTTGACACACAATCCATGTAATTTATATGATGATGTCGAGTTCCGAATCGAAATTAGATGCAGAAGCATCCAAGTCTCAAGAAATACAAGGGTCAGCTTTGTCAAATCAATCACATGTCCATATGAGAGCAAATATATCGTCACCTATAGAATCTACAGTCTCGTTTCTTACGTCGTTTGTTAAGCAAACTTTGACACACAATCCATGTAATTTATATGATGATGTCGAGTTCCGAATCGAAATTAGATGCAGAAGCATCCAAGTATCACGAAATACAAGGGTCAGCTTTGTCAAATCAATCACATGTCCATATGAGAGCAAATATATCGTGACCTATAGAATCTACAGCCTCGTTTCTTACGTCGTTTGTTAAGCAAACTTTGGCACACAATCCATGCAATTTATATGATGATGTCGAGTTCCGAATCGAAATTAGATGCAGAAGCATCCAAGTATCACGAAATACAAGGGTCATCTTTGTCAAATCAATCACATGTCCATATGAGAGCAAATATATCGTGACCTATAGAATCTACAGTCTCGTTTCTTACGTCGTTTGTTAAGCAAACTTTGACACACAATCCATGCAATTTATATGATGATGTCGAGTTCCGAATCGAAATTAGATGCAGAAGCATCCAAGTCTCACGAAATACAAAGGTCAGCTTTGTCAAATCAATCACATGTCCATATGAGAGCAAATATATCGTGACCTATATAATCTACAGCCTCGTTTCTTACGTCGTTTGTTAAGCAAACTTTGACACACAATCCATGCAATTTTTATGATGATGTCGAGTTCCGTATCGAAATTAGATGCAGAAGCATCCAAGTATCACGAAATACAAGGGTCAGCTTTGTCAAATCAATCACATGTCCATATGAGAGCAAATATATCGTGACCTATAGAATCTACAGTCTCGTTTCTTACGTCGTTTGTTAAGCAAACTTTGACACTCAATCCATGTAATTTATATTATGATGTCGAGTTCCGTATCGAAATTAGATGCAGAAGCATCCAAGTCTCACGAAATACAAGGGTCAGCTTTGTCAAATCAATCACATGTCCATATGAGAGCAAATATATCGTGACCTATAGAATCTACAGTCTCGTTTCTTACGTCGTTTGTTAAGCAAACTTTGACACACAATCCATGCAATTTATATGATGATGTCGAGTTCCGAATCGAAATTAGATGCAGAAGCATCCAAGTATCACGAAATACAAGGGTCAGCCTTGTCAAATCAATCACATGTCCATATGAGAGCAAATATATCGTGACCTATAAAATCTACAGTCTCGTTTCTTACGTCGTTTGTTAAGCAAACTTTGACACACAATCCATGCAATTTATATGATGATGTCGAGTTCCGTATCGAAACTAGATGCAGAAGCATCCAAGTCTCACGAAATACAAGGGTCAGCTTTGTCAAATCAATCACATGTCCATATGAGAGCAAATATATCGTGACCTATAGAATCTACAGTCTCGTTTCTTACGTCGTTTGTTAAGCAAACTTTGACACTCAATCCATGCAATTTTTATGATGATGTCGAGTTCCGTATCGAAATTAGATGCAGAAGCATCCAAGTCTCAAGAAATACAAGGGTCAGCTTTGTCAAATCAATCACATGTCCATATGAGAGCAAATATATCGTCACCTATAGAATCTACAGTCTCGTTTCTTACGTCGTTTGTTAAGCAAACTTTGACACACAATTCATGTAATTTATATGATGATGTCGAGTTCCGAATCGAAATAAGATGCAGAAGCATCCAAGTCTCAAGAAATACAAGGGTCAGCTTTGTCAAATCAATCACATGTCCATATGAGAGCAAATATATCGTCACCTATAGAATCTACAGTCTCGTTTCTTACGTCGTTTGTTAAGCAAACGTTGACACACAATCCATGTAATTTATATGATGATGTCGAGTTCCGAATCGAAATTAGATGCAGAAGCATCCAAGTATCACGAAATACAAGGGTCGGCTTTGTCAAATCAATCACATGTCCATATGAGAGCAAATATATCGTGACCTATAGAATCTACAGCCTCGTTTCTTACGTCGTTTGTTAAGCAAACTTTGACACACAATCCATGCAATTTATATGATGATGTCGAGTTCCGAATCGAAATTAGATGCAGAAGCATCCAAGTATCACGAAATACAAGGGTCAGCTTTGTCAAATCAATCACATGTCCATATGAGAGCAAATATATCGTGACCTATAGAATCTACAGTCTCGTTTCTTACGTCGTTTGTTAAGCAAACTTTGACACACAATCCATGCAATTTATATGATGATGTCGAGTTCCGAATCGAAATTAGATGCAGAAGCATCTAAGTATCACGAAATACAAGGGTCAGCTTTGTCAAATCAATCACATGTCCATATGAGAGCAAATATATCGTGACCTATAGAATCTACAGTCTCGTTTCTTACGTCGTTTGTTAAGCAAACTTTGACACACAATCCATGTAATTTATATGATGATGTCGAGTTCCGTATCGAAATTAGATGCAGAAGCATCCAAGTATCACGAAATACAAGGGTCAGCTTTGTCAAATCAATCACATGTCCATATGAGAGCAAATATATCGTGACCTATAGAATCTACAGTCTCGTTTCTTACGTCGTTTGTTAAGCAAACTTTGACACACAATCCATGTAATTTATATGATGATGTCGAGTTCCGAATCGAAATTAGATGCAGAAGCATCCAAGTCTCACGAAATACAAAGGTCAGCTTTGTCAAATCAATCACATGTCCATATGAGAGCAAATATATCGTGACCTATAGAATCTACAGTCTCGTTTCTTACGTCGTTTGTTAAGCAAACTTTGACACACAATCCATGCAATTTATATGATGATGTCGAGTTCCGAATCGAAATTAGATGCAGAAGCATCTAAGTATCACGAAATACAAGGGTCAGCTTTGTCAAATCAATCACATGTCCATATGAGAGCAAATATATCGTGACCTATAGAATCTACAGTCTCGTTTCTTACGTCGTTTGTTAAGCAAACTTTGACACTCAATCCATGTAATTTATATGATGATGTCGAGTTCCGAATCGAAATTAGATGCAGAAGCATCCAAGTATCACGAAATACAAGGGTCAGCTTTGTCAAATCAATCACATGTCCATATGAGAGCAAATATATCGTGACCTATAGAATCTACAGTCTCGTTTCTTACGTCGTTTGTTAAGCAAACTTTGACACACAATCCATGCAATTTATATGATGATGTCGAGTTCCGAATCGAAATTAGATGCAGAAGCATCCAAGTATCACGAAATACAAGGGTCAGCTTTGTCAAATCAATCACATGTCCATATGAGAGCAAATATATCGTGACCTATAGAATCTACAGTCTCGTTTCTTACGTCGTTTGTTAAGCAAACTTTGACACACAATCCATGCAATTTATATAATGATGTCGAGTTCCGTATCGAAATTAGATGCAGAAGCATCCAAGTCTCACGAAATACAAGGGTCAGCTTTGTCAAATCAATCACATGTCCATATGAGAGCAAATATATCGTGACCTATAGAATCTACAGTCTCGTTTCTTACGTCGTTTGTTAAGCAAACTTTGACACACAATCCATGCAATTTTTATGATGATGTCGAGTTCCGTATCGAAATTAGATGCAGAAGCATCCAAGTCTCAAGAAATACAAGGGTCAGCTTTGTCAAATCAATCACATGTCCATATGAGAGCAAATATATCGTCACCTATAGAATCTACAGTCTCGTTTCTTACGTCGTTTGTTAAGCAAACTTTGACACACAATCCATGTAATTTATATGATGATGTCGAGTTCCGAATCGAAATTAGATGCAGAAGCATCCAAGTCTCAAGAAATACAAGGGTCAGCTTTGTCAAATCAATCACATGTCCATATGAGAGCAAATATATCGTCACCTATAGAATCTACAGTCTCGTTTCTTACGTCGTTTGTTAAGCAAACTTTGACACACAATCCATGTAATTTATATGATGATGTCGAGTTCCGAATCGAAATTAGATGCAGAAGCATCCAAGTATCACGAAATACAAGGGTCAGCTTTGTCAAATCAATCACATGTCCATATGAGAGCAAATATATCGTGACCTATAGAATCTACAGCCTCGTTTCTTACGTCGTTTGTTAAGCAAACTTTGGCACACAATCCATGCAATTTATATGATGATGTCGAGTTCCGAATCGAAATTAGATGCAGAAGCATCCAAGTATCACGAAATACAAGGGTCATCTTTGTCAAATCAATCACATGTCCATATGAGAGCAAATATATCGTGACCTATAGAATCTACAGTCTCGTTTCTTACGTCGTTTGTTAAGCAAACTTTGACACACAATCCATGCAATTTATATGATGATGTCGAGTTCCGAATCGAAATTAGATGCAGAAGCATCCAAGTCTCACGAAATACAAAGGTCAGCTTTGTCAAATCAATCACATGTCCATATGAGAGCAAATATATCGTGACCTATATAATCTACAGCCTCGTTTCTTACGTCGTTTGTTAAGCAAACTTTGACACACAATCCATGCAATTTTTATGATGATGTCGAGTTCCGTATCGAAATTAGATGCAGAAGCATCCAAGTATCACGAAATACAAGGGTCAGCTTTGTCAAATCAATCACATGTCCATATGAGAGCAAATATATCGTGACCTATAGAATCTACAGTCTCGTTTCTTACGTCGTTTGTTAAGCAAACTTTGACACTCAATCCATGTAATTTATATTATGATGTCGAGTTCCGTATCGAAATTAGATGCAGAAGCATCCAAGTCTCACGAAATACAAGGGTCAGCTTTGTCAAATCAATCACATGTCCATATGAGAGCAAATATATCGTGACCTATAGAATCTACAGTCTCGTTTCTTACGTCGTTTGTTAAGCAAACTTTGACACACAATCCATGCAATTTATATGATGATGTCGAGTTCCGAATCGAAATTAGATGCAGAAGCATCCAAGTATCACGAAATACAAGGGTCAGCCTTGTCAAATCAATCACATGTCCATATGAGAGCAAATATATCGTGACCTATAAAATCTACAGTCTCGTTTCTTACGTCGTTTGTTAAGCAAACTTTGACACACAATCCATGCAATTTATATGATGATGTCGAGTTCCGTATCGAAACTAGATGCAGAAGCATCCAAGTCTCACGAAATACAAGGGTCAGCTTTGTCAAATCAATCACATGTCCATATGAGAGCAAATATATCGTGACCTATAGAATCTACAGTCTCGTTTCTTACGTCGTTTGTTAAGCAAACTTTGACACTCAATCCATGTAATTTATATAATGATGTCGAGTTCCGTATCGAAATTAGATGCAGAAGCATCCAAGTATCACGAAATACAAGGGTCAGCTTTGTCAAATCAATCACATGTCCATATGAGAGCAAATATATCGTGACCTATAGAATCTACAGTCTCGTTTCTTACGTCGTTTGTTAAGCAAACTTTGACACACAATCCATGCAATTTATATGATGATGTCGAGTTCCGAATCGAAATTAGATGCAGAAGCATCCAAGTATCACGAAATACAAGGGTCAGCTTTGTCAAATCAATCACATGTCCATATGAGAGCAAATATATCGTCACCTATAGAATCTAGTCTCGTTTCTTACGTTGTTTGTTAAGCAAACTTTGACACACAATCCATGCAATTTATATGATGATGTCGAGTTCCGAATCGAAATTAGATGCAGAAGCATCCAAGTATCACGAAATACAAGGGTCAGCTTTGTCAAATCAATCACATGTCCATATGAGAGCAAATATATCGTGACCTATAGAATCTACAGTCTCGTTTTTTACGTCGTTTGTTAAGCAAACTTTGACACACAATCCATGCAATTTTTATGATGATGTCGAGTTCCGTATCGAAATTAGATGCAGAAGCATCCAAGTCTCAAGAAATACAAGGGTCAGCTTTGTCAAATCAATCACATGTCCATATGAGAGCAAATATATCGTGACCTATAGAATCTACAGTCTCGTTTCTTACGTCGTTTGTTAAGCAAACTTTGACACACAATCCATGCAATTTATATGTTGATGTCGAGTTCCGTATCGAAATTAGATGCAGAAGCATCCAAGTCTCAAGAAATACAAGGGTCAGCTTTGTCAAATCAATCACATGTCCATATGAGAGCAAATATATCGTGACCTATAGAATCTACAGTCTCGTTTCTTACGTCGTTTGTTAAGCAAACTTTGACACACAATCCATGCAATTTATATGATGATGTCGAGTTCCGTATCGAAATTAGATGCAGAAGCATCTAAATCTCACGAAATACAAGGGTCAGCTTTGTCAAATTAATCACATGTCCATATGAGAGCAAATATATCGTCACCTATAGAATGTACAGCCTCGTTTCTTACGTCGTTTGTTAAACAAACTTTGACACACAATCCATGCAATTTATATGATGATGTCGAGTTCCGAATCGAAATTAGATGCAGAAGCATCCAAGTATCACGAAATACAAGGGTCAGCTTTGTCAAATCAATCACATGTCCATATGAGAGCAAATATATCGTGACCTATAGAATCTACAGTCTCGTTTCTTACGTCGTTTGTTAAGCAAACTTTGACACATAATCCATGCAATTTATATGATGATGTCGAGTTCCGTATCGAAATTAGATGCAGAATACAAGGGTCAGCTTTGTCAAATCAATCACATGTCCATATGAGAGCAAATATATCGTCACCTATAGAATCTACAGTCTCGTTTCTTACGTCGTTTGTTAAGCAAACTTTGACACACAATCCATGTAATTTATATGATGATGTCGAGTTCCGAATCGAAATTAGATGCAGAAGCATCCAAGTCTCAAGAAATACAAGGGTCAGTTTTGTCAAATCAATCACATATCCATATGAGAGCAAATATATCGTCACCTATAGAATCTACAGTCTCGTTTCTTACGCCGTTTGTTAAGCAAACTTTGACACACAATCCATGCAATTTATATGATGATGTCGAGTTCCGTATCGAAATTAGATGCAGAAGCATCCAAGTATCACGAAATACAAGGGTCAGCTTTGTCAAATCAATCACATGTCCATATGAGAGCAAATATATCGTGACCTATAGAATCTACAGTCTCGTTTCTTACGTCGTTTGTTAAGCAAACTTTGACACACAATCCATGCAATTTATATGATGATGTCGAGTTCCGAATCGAAATTAGATGCAGAAGCATCCAAGTATCACGAAATACAAGGGTCAGCTTTGTCAAATCAATCACATGTCCATATGAGAGCAAATATATCGTGACCTATAGAATCTACAGCCTCGTTTCTTACGTCGCTTGTTAAGCAAACTTTGACACACAATCCATGTAATTTATATGATGATGTCGAGTTCCGAATCGAAATTAGATGCAGAAGCATCCAAGTCTCAAGAAATACAAGGGTCAGCTTTGTCAAATCAATCACATGTCCATATGAGAGCAAATATATCGTCACCTATAGAATCGACAGTCTCGTTTCTTACGCCGTTTGTTAAGCAAACTTTGACACACAATCCATGCAATTTATATAATGTTGTCGAGTTCCGTATCGAAATTAGATGCAGAAGCATCCAAGTATCACGAAATACAAGGGTCAGCTTTGTCAAATCAATCACATGTCCATATGAGAGCAAATATATCGTCACCTATAGAATCGACAGTCTCGTTTCTTACGCCGTTTGTTAAGCAAACTTTGACACTCAATCCATGTAATTTATATAATGATGTCGAGTTCCGTATCGAAATTAGATGCAGAAGCATCCAAGTATCACGAAATACAAGGGTCAGCTTTGTCAAATCAATCACATGTCCATATGAGAGCAAATATATCGTGACCTATAGAATCTACAGTCTCGTTTCTTACGTCGTTTGTTAAGCAAACTTTGACACACAATCCATGCAATTTATATGATGATGTCGAGTTCCGAATCGAAATTAGATGCAGAAGCATCCAAGTATCACGAAATACAAGGGTCAGCTTTGTCAAATCAATCACATGTCCATATGAGAGCAAATATATCGTCACCTATAGAATCTACAGTCTCGTTTCTTACGTTGTTTGTTAAGCAAACTTTGACACACAATCCATGCAATTTATATGATGATGTCGAGTTCCGTATCGAAATTAGGTGCAGAAGCATCCAAGTATCACGAAATACAAGGGTCAGCTTTGTCAAATCAATCACATGTCCATATGAGAGCAAATATATCGTGACCTATAGAATCTACAGTCTCGTTTTTTACGTCGTTTGTTAAGCAAACTTTGACACACAATCCATGCAATTTTTATGATGATGTCGAGTTCCGTATCGAAATTAGATGCAGAAGCATCCAAGTCTCAAGAAATACAAGGGTCAGCTTTGTCAAATCAATCACATGTCCATATGAGAGCAAATATATCGTGACCTATAGAATCTACAGTCTCGTTTCTTACGTCGTTTGTTAAGCAAACTTTGACACACAATCCATGCAATTTATATGATGATGTCGAGTTCCGTATCGAAATTAGATGCAGAAGCATCCAAGTCTCAAGAAATACAAGGGTCAGCTTTGTCAAATCAATCACATGTCCATATGAGAGCAAATATATCGTGACCTATAGAATCTACAGTCTCGTTTCTTACGTCGTTTGTTAAGCAAACTTTGACACACAATCCATGCAATTTATATGATGATGTCGAGTTCCGTATCGAAATTAGATGCAGAAGCATCTAAATCTCACGAAATACAAGGGTCAGCTTTGTCAAATTAATCACATGTCCATATGAGAGCAAATATATCGTCACCTATAGAATCTACAGCCTCGTTTCTTACGTCGTTTGTTAAACAAACTTTGACACACAATCCATGCAATTTATATGATGATGTCGAGTTCCGAATCGAAATTAGATGCAGAAGCATCCAAGTATCACGAAATACAAGGGTCAGCTTTGTCAAATCAATCACATGTCCATATGAGAGCAAATATATCGTGACCTATAGAATCTACAGTCTCGTTTCTTACGTCGTTTGTTAAGCAAACTTTGACACACAATCCATGCAATTTATATGATGATGTCGAGTTCCGTATCGAAATTAGATGCAGAATACAAGGGTCAGCTTTGTCAAATCAATCACATGTCCATATGAGAGCAAATATATCGTCACCTATAGAATCTACAGTCTCGTTTCTTACGTCGTTTGTTAAGCAAACTTTGACACACAATCCATGTAATTTATATGATGATGTCGAGTTCCGAATCGAAATTAGATGCAGAAGCATCCAAGTCTCAAGAAATACAAGGGTCAGTTTTGTCAAATCAATCACATGTCCATATGAGAGCAAATATATCGTCACCTATAGAATCTACAGTCTCGTTTCTTACGCCGTTTGTTAAGCAAACTTTGACACACAATCCATGCAATTTATATGATGATGTCGAGTTCCGTATCGAAATTAGATGCAGAAGCATCCAAGTATCACGAAATACAAGGGTCAGCTTTGTCAAATCAATCACATGTCCATATGAGAGCAAATATATCGTGACCTATAGAATCTACAGTCTCGTTTCTTACGTCGTTTGTTAAGCAAACTTTGACACACAATCCATGCAATTTATATGATGATGTCGAGTTCCGAATCGAAATTAGATGCAGAAGCATCCAAGTATCACGAAATACAAGGGTCAGCTTTGTCAAATCAATCACATGTCCATATGAGAGCAAATATATCGTGACCTATAGAATCTACAGCCTCGTTTCTTACGTCGCTTGTTAAGCAAACTTTGACACACAATCCTTGTAATTTATATGATGATGTCGAGTTCCGAATCGAAATTAGATGCAGAAGCATCCAAGTCTCAAGAAATACAAGGGTCAGCTTTGTCAAATCAATCACATGTCCATATGAGAGCAAATATATCGTCACCTATAGAATCGACAGTCTCGTTTCTTACGCCGTTTGTTAAGCAAACTTTGACACACAATCCATGCAATTTATATAATGTTGTCGAGTTCCGTATCGAAATTAGATGCAGAAGCATCCAAGTATCACGAAATACAAGGGTCAGCTTTGTCAAATCAATCACATGTCCATATGAGAGCAAATATATCGTGACCTATAGAATCTACAGTCTCGTTTCTTACGTCGTTTGTTAAGCAAACTTTGACACACAATCCATGCAATTTATATGATGATGTCGAGTTCCGAATCGAAATTAGATGCAGAAGCATCCAAGTATCACGAAATACAAGGGTCAGCTTTGTCAAATCAATCACATGTCCATATGAGAGCAAATATATCGTGACCTATAGAATCTACAGTCTCGTTTCTTACGTCGTTTGTTAAGCAAACTTTGACACACAATCCATGCAATTTATATGATGATGTCGAGTTCCGAATCGAAATTAGATGCAGAAGCATCCAAGTATCACGAAATACAAGGGTCAGCTTTGTCAAATCAATCACATGTCCATATGAGAGCAAATATATCGTGACCTATAGAATCTACAGTCTCGTTTCTTACGTCGTTTGTTAAGCAAACTTTGACACACAATCCATGCAATTTATATGATGATGTCGAGTTCCGTATCGAAACTAGATGCAGAAGCATCCAAATCTCACGAAATACAAGGGTCAGCTTTGTCAAATCAATCACATGTCCATATGAGAGCAAATATATCGTGACCTATAGAATCTACAGTCTCGTTTCTTACGTCGTTTGTTAAGCAAACTTTGACACACAATCCATGCAATTTATATAATGATGTCGAGTTCCGTATCGAAATTAGATGCAGAAGCATCCAAGTCTCACGAAATACAAGGGTCAGCTTTGTCAAATCAATCACATGTCCATATGAGAGCAAATATATCGTGACCTATAGAATCTACAGTCTCGTTTCTTACGTCGTTTGTTAAGCAAACTTTGACACACAATCCATGCAATTTTTATGATGATGTCGAGTTCCGTATCGAAATTAGATGCAGAAGCATCCAAGTCTCAAGAAATACAAGGGTCAGCTTTGTCAAATCAATCACATGTCCATATGAGAGCAAATATATCGTCACCTATAGAATCTACAGTCTCGTTTCTTACGTCGTTTGTTAAGCAAACTTTGACACACAATCCATGTAATGTATATGATGATGTCGAGTTCCGAATCGAAATTAGATGCAGAAGCATCCAAGTCTCAAGAAATACAAGGGTCAGCTTTGTCAAATCAATCACATGTCCATATGAGAGCAAATATATCGTCACCTATAGAATCTACAGTCTCGTTTCTTACGTCGTTTGTTAAGCAAACTTTGACACACAATCCATGTAATTTATATGATGATGTCGAGTTCCGAATCGAAATTAGATGCAGAAGCATCCAAGTATCACGAAATACAAGGGTCAGCTTTGTCAAATCAATCACATGTCCATATGAGAGCAAATATATCGTGACCTATAGAATCTACAGCCTCGTTTCTTACGTCGTTTGTTAAGCAAACTTTGACACACAATCCATGCAATTTATATGATGATGTCGAGTTCCGAATCGAAATTAGATGCAGAAGCATCCAAGTATCACGAAATACAAGGGTCAGCTTTGTCAAATCAATCACATGTCCATATGAGAGCAAATATATCGTGACCTATAGAATCTACAGCCTCGTTTCTTACGTCGTTTGTTAAGCAAACTTTGACACACAATCCATGCAATTTATATGATGATGTCGAGTTCCGTATCGAAATTAGATGCAGAAGCATCCAAGTCTCAAGAAATACAAGGGTCAGCTTTGTCAAATCAATCACATGTCCATATGAGAGCAAATATATCGTCACCTATAGAATCTACAGTCTCGTTTCTTACGTCGTTTGTTAAGCAAACTTTGACACACAATCCATGTAATTTATATGATGATGTCGAGTTCCGAATCGAAATTAGATGCAGAAGCATCCAAGTCTCAAGAAATACAAGGGTCAGCTTTGTCAAATCAATCACATGTCCATATGAGAGCAAATATATCGTCACCTATAGAATCTACAGTCTCGTTTCTTACGTCGTTTGTTAAGCAAACTTTGACACACAATCAATGCAATTTATATGATGATGTCGAGTTCCGTATCGAAATTAGATGCAGAAGCATCCAAGTCTCACGAAATACAAGGGTCAGCTTTGTCAAATCAATCACATGTCCATATGAGAGCAAATATATCGTCACCTATAGAATCTACAGTCTCGTTTCTTACGTCGTTTGTTAAGCAAACTTTGACACACAATCCATGCAATTTATATGATGATGTCGAGTTCCGTATCGAAATTAGATGCAGAAGCATCCAAGTATCACGAAATACAAGGGTCAGCTTTGTCAAATCAATCACATGTCCATATGAGAGCAAATATATCGTGACCTATAGAATCTACAGTCTCGTTTCTTACGTCGTTTGTTAAGCAAACATTGACACTCAACCCATGTAATTTATATGATGATGTCGAGTTCCGAATCGAAATTAGATGCAGAAGCATCCAAGTATCACGAAATACAAGGGTCAGCTTTGTCAAATCAATCACATGTCCATATGAGAGCAAATATATCGTGACCTATAGAATCTACAGCCTCGTTTCTTACGTCGTTTGTTAAGCAAACTTTGACACACAATCCATGCAATTTATATGATGATGTCGAGTTCCGAATCGAAATTAGATGCAGAAGCATCCAAGTCTCAAGAAATACAAGGGTCAGCTTTGTCAAATCAATCACATGTCCATATGAGAGCAAATATATCGTGACCTATAGAATCTACAGCCTCGTTTCTTACGTCGTTTGTTAAGCAAACTTTGACACACAATCCATGCAATTTATATGATGATGTCGAGTTCCGAATCGAAATTAGATGCAGAAGCATCCAAGTCTCAAGAAATACAAGGGTCAGCTTTGTCAAATCAATCACATGTCCATATGAGAGCAAATATATCGTGACCTATAGAATCTACAGTCTCGTTTCTTACGTCGTTTGTTAAGCAAACTTTGACACACAATCCATGTAATGTATATGATGATGTCGAGTTCCGAATCGAAATTAGATGCAGAAGCATCCAAGTCTCAAGAAATACAAGGGTCAGCTTTGTCAAATCAATCACATGTCCATATGAGAGCAAATATATCGTCACCTATAGAATCTACAGTCTCGTTTCTTACGTCGTTTGTTAAGCAAACTTTGACACACAATCCATGTAATGTATATGATGATGTCGAGTTCCGAATCGAAATTAGATGCAGACGCATCCATGTCTCAAGAAATACAAGGGTCAGCTTTGTCAAATCAATCACATGTCCATATGAGAGCAAATATATCGTCACCTATAGAATCTACAGTCTCGTTTCTTACGTCGTTTGTTAAGCAAACTTTGACACACAATCCATGTAATTTATATGATGATGTCGAGTTCCGAATCGAAATTAGATGCAGAAGCATCCAAGTATCACGAAATACAAGGGTCAGCTTTGTCAAATCAATCACATGTCCATATGAGAGCAAATATATCGTGACCTATAGAATCTACAGCCTCGTTTCTTACGTCGTTTGTTAAGCAAACTTTGACACACAATCCATGCAATTTATATGATGATGTCGAGTTCCGAATCGAAATTAGATGCAGAAGCATCCAAGTATCACGAAATACAAGGGTCAGCTTTGTCAAATCAATCACATGTCCATATGAGAGCAAATATATCGTGACCTATAGAATCTACAGCCTCGTTTCTTACGTCGTTTGTTAAGCAAACTTTGACACACAATCCATGCAATTTATATGATGATGTCGAGTTCCGTATCGAAATTAGATGCAGAAGCATCCAAGTCTCAAGAAATACAAGGGTCAGCTTTGTCAAATCAATCACATGTCCATATGAGAGCAAATATATCGTCACCTATAGAATCTACAGTCTCGTTTCTTACGTCGTTTGTTAAGCAAACTTTGACACACAATCCATGTAATTTATATGATGATGTCGAGTTCCGAATCGAAATTAGATGCAGAAGCATCCAAGTCTCAAGAAATACAAGGGTCAGCTTTGTCAAATCAATCACATGTCCATATGAGAGCAAATATATCGTCACCTATAGAATCTACAGTCTCGTTTCTTACGTCGTTTGTTAAGCAAACTTTGACACACAATCAATGCAATTTATATGATGATGTCGAGTTCCGTATCGAAATTAGATGCAGAAGCATCCAAGTCTCACGAAATACAAGGGTCAGCTTTGTCAAATCAATCACATGTACATATGAGAGCAAATATATCGTCACCTATAGAATCTACAGTCTCGTTTCTTACGTCGTTTGTTAAGCAAACTTTGACACACAATCCATGCAATTTATATGATGATGTCGAGTTCCGTATCGAAATTAGATGCAGAAGCATCCAAGTATCACGAAATACAAGGGTCAGCTTTGTCAAATCAATCACATGTCCATATGAGAGCAAATATATCGTGACCTATAGAATCTACAGTCTCGTTTCTTACGTCGTTTGTTAAGCAAACATTGACACTCAACCCATGTAATTTATATGATGATGTCGAGTTCCGAATCGAAATTAGATGCAGAAGCATCCAAGTATCACGAAATACAAGGGTCAGCTTTGTCAAATCAATCACATGTCCATATGAGAGCAAATATATCGTGACCTATAGAATCTACAGCCTCGTTTCTTACGTCGTTTGTTAAGCAAACTTTGACACACAATCCATGCAATTTATATGATGATGTCGAGTTCCGAATCGAAATTAGATGCAGAAGCATCCAAGTCTCAAGAAATACAAGGGTCAGCTTTGTCAAATCAATCACATGTCCATATGAGAGCAAATATATCGTGACCTATAGAATCTACAGTCTCGTTTCTTACGTCGTTTGTTAAGCAAACTTTGACACACAATCCATGCAATTTATATAATGATGTCGAGTTCCGTATCGAAATTAGATGCAGAAGCATCCAAGTATCACGAAATACAAGGGTCAGCTTTGTCAAATCAATCACATGTCCATATGAGAGCAAATATATCGTGACCTATAGAATCTACAGTCTCGTTTCTTACGTCGTTTGTTAAGCAAACTTTGACACACAATCCATGCAATTTATATGATGATGTCGAGTTCCGAATCGAAATTAGATGCAGAAGCATCCAAGTATCACGAAATACAAGGGTCAGCTTTGTCAAATCAATCACATGTCCATATGAGAGCAAATATATCGTGACCTATAGAATCTACAGTCTCGTTTCTTACGTCGTTTGTTAAGCAAACTTTGACACACAATCCATGCAATTTATATGATGATGTCGAGTTCCGAATCGAAATTAGATGCAGAAGCATCCAAGTATCACGAAATACAAGGGTCAGCTTTGTCAAATCAATCACATGTCCATATGAGAGCAAATATATCGTGATCTATAGAATCTACAGTCTCGTTTCTTACGTCGTTTGTTAAGCAAACTTTGACACACAATCCATGCAATTTATATGATGATGTCGAGTTCCGTATCGAAACTAGATGCAGAAGCATCCAAATCTCACGAAATACAAGGGTCAGCTTTGTCAAATCAATCACATGTCCATATGAGAGCAAATATATCGTGCCCTATAGAATCTACAGTCTCGTTTCTTACGTCGTTTGTTAAGCAAACTTTGACACACAATCCATGCAATTTATATAATGATGTCGAGTTCCGTATCGAAATTAGATGCAGAAGCATCCAAGTCTCACGAAATACAAGGGTCAGCTTTGTCAAATCAATCACATGTCCATATGAGAGCAAATATATCGTGACCTATAGAATCTACAGTCTCGTTTCTTACGTCGTTTGTTAAGCAAACTTTGACACACAATCCATGCAATTTTTATGATGATGTCGAGTTCCGTATCGAAATTAGATGCAGAAGCATCCAAGTCTCAAGAAATACAAGGGTCACCTTTGTCAAATCAATCACATGTCCATATGAGAGCAAATATATCGTCACCTATAGAATCTACAGTCTCGTTTCTTACGTCGTTTGTTAAGCAAACTTTGACACACAATTCATGTAATTTATATGATGATGTCGAGTTCCGAATCGAAATAAGATGCAGAAGCATCCAAGTCTCAAGAAATACAAGGGTCAGCTTTGTCAAATCAATCACATGTCCATATGAGAGCAAATATATCGTCACCTATAGAATCTACAGTCTCGTTTCTTACGTCGTTTGTTAAGCAAACGTTAACACACAATCCATGTAATTTATATGATGATGTCGAGTTCCGAATCGAAATTAGATGCAGAAGCATCCAAGTATCACGAAATACAAGGGTCGGCTTTGTCAAATCAATCACATGTCCATATGAGAGCAAATATATCGTGACCTATAGAATCTACAGCCTCGTTTCTTACGTCGTTTGTTAAGCAAACTTTGACACACAATCCATGCAATTTATATGATGATGTCGAGTTCCGAATCGAAATTAGATGCAGAAGCATCCAAGTATCACGAAATACAAGGGTCAGCTTTGTCAAATCAATCACATGTCCATATGAGAGCAAATATATCGTGACCTATAGAATCTACAGTCTCGTTTCTTACGTCGTTTGTTAAGCAAACTTTGACACACAATCCATGCAATTTATATGATGATGTCGAGTTCCGAATCGAAATTAGATGCAGAAGCATCTAAGTATCACGAAATACAAGGGTCAGCTTTGTCAAATCAATCACATGTCCATATGAGAGCAAATATATCGTGACCTATAGAATCTACAGTCTCGTTTCTTACGTCGTTTGTTAAGCAAACTTTGACACACAATCCATGTAATTTATATGATGATGTCGAGTTCCGTATCGAAATTAGATGCAGAAGCATCCAAGTATCACGAAATACAAGGGTCAGCTTTGTCAAATCAATCACATGTCCATATGAGAGCAAATATATCGTGACCTATAGAATCTACAGTCTCGTTTCTTACGTCGTTCGTTAAGCAAACTTTGACACACAATCCATGTAATTTATATGATGATGTCGAGTTCCGAATCGAAATTAGATGCAGAAGCATCCAAGTCTCACGAAATACAAAGGTCAGCTTTGTCAAATCAATCACATGTCCATATGAGAGCAAATATATCGTGACCTATAGAATCTACAGTCTCGTTTCTTACGTCGTTTGTTAAGCAAACTTTGACACACAATCCATGCAATTTATATGATGATGTCGAGTTCCGAATCGAAATTAGATGCAGAAGCATCTAAGTATCACGAAATACAAGGGTCAGCTTTGTCAAATCAATCACATGTCCATATGAGAACAAATATATCGTGACCTATAGAATCTACAGTCTCGTTTCTTACGTCGTTTGTTAAGCAAACTTTGACACTCAATCCATGTAATTTATATGATGATGTCGAGTTCCGAATCGAAATTAGATGCAGAAGCATCCAAGTATCACGAAATACAAGGGTCAGCTTTGTCAAATCAATCACATGTCCATATGAGAGCAAATATATCGTGACCTATAGAATCTACAGTCTCGTTTCTTACGTCGTTTGTTAAGCAAACTTTGACACACAATCCATGCAATTTATATGATGATGTCGAGTTCCGAATCGAAATTAGATGCAGAAGCATCCAAGTATCACGAAATACAAGGGTCAGCTTTGTCAAATCAATCACATGTCCATATGAGAGCAAATATATCGTGACCTATAGAATCTACAGTCTCGTTTCTTACGTCGTTTGTTAAGCAAACTTTGACACACAATCCATGCAATTTATATGATGATGTCGAGTTCCGAATCGAAATTAGATGCAGAAGCATCCAAGTATCACGAAATACAAGGGTCAGCTTTGTCAAATCAATCACATGTCCATATGAGAGCAAATATATCGTGACCTATAGAATCTACAGTCTCGTTTCTTACGTCGTTTGTTAAGCAATTTTTGACACACAATCCATGCAATTTATATGATGATGTCGAGTTCCGTATCGAAACTAGATGCAGAAGCATCCAAATCTCACGAAATACAAGGGTCAGCTTTGTCAAATCAATCACATGTCCATATGAGAGCAAATATATCGTGACCTATAGAATCTACAGTCTCGTTTCTTACGTCGTTTGTTAAGCAAACTTTGACACACAATCCATGCAATTTATATAATGATGTCGAGTTCCGTATCGAAATTAGATGCAGAAGCATCCAAGTCTCACGAAATACAAGGGTCAGCTTTGTCAAATCAATCACATGTCCATATGAGAGCAAATATATCGTGACCTATAGAATCTACAGTCTCGTTTCTTACGTCGTTTGTTAAGCAAACTTTGACACACAATCCATGCAATTTTTATGATGATGTCGAGTTCCGTATCGAAATTAGATGCAGAAGCATCCAAGTCTCAAGAAATACAAGGGTCAGCTTTGTCAAATCAATCACATGTCCATATGAGAGCAAATATATCGTCACCTATAGAATCTACAGTCTCGTTTCTTACGTCGTTTGTTAAGCAAACTTTGACACACAATCCATGTAATTTATATGATGATGTCGAGTTCCGAATCGAAACTAGATGCAGAAGCATCCAAGTCTCAAGAAATACAAGGGTCAGCTTTGTCAAATCAATCACATGTCCATATGAGAGCAAATATATCGTCACCTATAGAATCTACAGTCTCGTTTCTTACGTCGTTTGTTAAGCAAACTTTGACACACAATCCATGTAATTTAAATGATGATGTCGAGTTCCGAATCGAAATTAGATGCCGAAGCATCCAAGTATCACGAAATACAAGGGTCAGCTTTGTCAAATCAATCACATGTCCATATGAGAGCAAATATATCGTGACCTATAGAATCTACAGCCTCGTTTCTTACGTCGTTTGTTAAGCAAACTTTGACACACAATCCATGCAATTTATATGATGATGTCGAGTTCCGAATCGAAATTAGATGCAGAAGCATCTAAGTATCACGAAATACAAGGGTCAGCTTTGTCAAATCAATCACATGTCCATATGAGAGCAAATATATCGTGACCTATAGAATCTACAGTCTCGTTTCTTACGTCGTTTGTTAAGCAAACTTTGACACTCAATCCATGTGAGAGCAAATATATCGTGACCTATAGAATCTACAGCCTCGTTTCTTACGTCGTTTGTTAAGCAAACTTTGACACACAATCCATGCAATTTATATGATGATGTCGAGTTCCGTATCGAAATTAGATGCAGAAGCATCCAAGTATCACGAAATACAAGGGTCAGCTTTGTCAAATCAATCACATGTCCATATGAGAGCAAATATATCGTGACCTATAGAATCTAGAGTCTCGTTTCTTACGTCGTTTGTTAAGCAAACTTTGACACACAATCCATGCAATTTATATGATGATGTCGAGTTCCGAATCGAAATTAGATGCAGAAGCATCCAAGTATCACGAAATACAAGGGTCAGCTTTGTCAAATCAATCACATGTCCATATGAGAGCAAATATATCGTGACCTATAGAATTTACAGCCTCGTTTCTTACGTCGTTTGTTAAGCAAACTTTGACACACAATCCATGCAATCTATATGATGATGTCGAGTTCCGAATCGAAATTAGATGCAGAAGCATCTAAGTATCACGAAATACAAGGGTCAGCTTTGTCAAATCAATCACAAGTCCATATGAGAGCAAATATATCGTGACCTATAGAATCTACAGTCTCGTTTCTTACGTCGTTTGTTAAGCAAACTTTGACACTCAATCCATGTGAGAGCAAATATATCGTGACCTATAGAATCTACAGTCTCGTTTCTTACGCCGTTTGTTAAGCAAACTTTGACACACAATCCATGTAATTTATATGATGATGTCGAGTTCCGTATCGAAATTAGATGCAGAAGCATCCAAGTATCACGAAATACAAGGGTCAGCTTTGTCAAATCAATCACATGTCCATATGAGAGCAAATATATCGTGACCTATAGAATCTACAGTCTCGTTTCTTACGTCGTTTGTTAAGCAAACTTTGACACACAATCCATGCAATTTATATGATGATGTCGAGTTCCGAATCGAAATTAGATGCAGAAGCATCCAAGTATCACGAAATACAAGGGTCAGCTTTGTCAAATCAATCACATGTCCATATGAGAGCAAATATATCGTGACCTATAGAATTTACAGCCTCGTTTCTTACGTCGTTTGTTAAGCAAACTTTGACACACAATCCATGCAATTTATATGATGATGTCGAGTTCCGAATCGAAATTAGATGCAGAAGCATCTAAGTATCACGAAATACAAGGGTCAGCTTTGTCAAATCAATCACATGTCCATATGAGAGCAAATATATCGTGACCTATAGAATCTACAGTCTCGTTTCTTTCGTCGTTTGTTAAGCAAACTTTGACACTCAATCCATGTAATTTATATAATGATGTCGAGTTCCGTATCGAAATTAGATGCAGAAGCATCCAAGTATCACGAAATACAAGGGTCAGCTTTGTCAAATCAATCACATGTCCATATGAGAAAAAATATATCGTGACCTATAGAATCTACAGTCTCGTTTCTTACGTCGTTTGTTAAGCAAACTTTGACACACAATCCATGTAATTTATATAATGATGTCGAGTTCCGAATCTAAATTAGATGCAGAAGCATCCAAGTCTCACGAAATACAAGGGTCAGCTTTGTCAAATCAATCACATGTCCATATGAGAGCAAATATATCGTGACCTATAGAATCTACAGTCTCGTTTCTTACGTCGTTTGTTAAGCAAACTTTGACACACAATCCATGCAATTTATATGATGATGTCGAGTTCCGAATCGAAATTAGATGCAGAAGCATCCAAGTCTCACGAAATACAAAGGTCAGCTTTGTCAAATCAATCACATGTGCATATGAGAGCAAATATATCGTGAACTATATAATCTACAGTCTCGTTACTTTCGTCGTTTGTTAAGCAAACTTTGACACACAATCCATGCAATTTATATGATGATGTCGAGTTCCGAATCGAAATTAGATGCAGAAGCATCCAAGTATCACGAAATACAAGGGTCAGCTTTGTCAAATCAATCACATGTCCATATGAGAGCAAATATATCGTGACCTATAGAATCTACAGTCTCGTTTCTTACGTCGTTTGTTAAGCAAACTTTGACACACAATCCATGCAATTTATATGATGATGTCGAGTTCCGTATCGAAACTAGATGCAGAAGCATCCAAGTCTCACGAAATACAAGGGTCAGCTTTGTCAAATCAATCACATGTCCATATGAGAGCAAATATATCGTGACCTATAGAATCTACAGCCTCGTTTCTTACGTCGTTTGTTAAGCAAACTTTGACACACAATCCATGCAATTTATATGATGATGTCGAGTTCCGTATCGAAATTAGATGCAGAAGCATCCAAGTCTCACGAAATACAAAGGTCAGCTTTGTCAAATCAATCACATGTCCATATGAGAGCAAATATATCGTGACCTATAGAATCTACAGCCTCGTTTCTTACGTCGTTTGTTAAGCAAACTTTGACACACAATCCATGCAATTTATATGATGATGTCGAGTTCCGAATCGAAATTAGATGCAGAAGCATCCAAGTCTCAAGAAATACAAGGGTCAGCTTTGTCAAATCAATCACATGTCCATATGAGAGCAAATATATCGTCACCTATAGAATCTACAGTCTCGTTTCTTACGTCGTTTGTTAAGCAAACTTTGACACACAATCCATGTAATTTTTATGATGATGTCGAGTTCCGTATCGAAATTAGATGCAGAAGCATCCAAGTCTCAAGAAATACAAGGGTCAGCTTTGTCAAATCAATCACATGTCCATATGAGAGCAAATATATCGTCACCTATAGAATCTACAGTCTCGTTTCTTACGTCGTTTGTTAAGCAAACTTTGACACACAATCCATGTAATTTTTATGATGATGTCGAGTTCCGTATCGAAATTAGATGCAGAAGCATCCAAGTCTCAAGAAATACAAGGGTCAGCTTTGTCAAATCAATCACATGTCCATATGAGAGCAAATATATCGTGACCTATAGAATCTACAGTCTCGTTTCTTACGTCGTTTGTTAAGCAAACTTTGACACACAATCCATGCAATTTATATGATGATGTCGAGTTCCGAATCGAAATTAGATGCAGAAGCATCCAAGTATCACGAAATACAAGGGTCAGCTTTGTCAAATCAATCACATGTCCATATGAGAGCAAATATATCGTGACCTATAGAATCTACAGTCTCGTTTCTTACGTCGTTTGTTAAGCAAATTTTGACACACAATCCATGCAATTTATATGATGATGTCGAGTTCCGAATCGAAATTAGATGCAGAAGCATCCAAGTCTCACGAAATACAAAGGTCAGCTTTGTCAAATCAATCACATGTCCATATGAGAGCAAATATATCGTGACCTATAGAATCTACAGCCTCGTTTCTTACGTCGTTTGTTAAGCAAACTTTGACACACAATCCATGCAATTTATATAATGATGTCGAGTTCCGTATCGAAATTAGATGCAGAAGCATCTAAGTATCACGAAATACAAAGGTCAGCTTTGTCAAATCAATCACATGTCCATATGAGAGCAAATATATCGTGACCTATAGAATCTACAGTCTCGTTTCTTACGTCGTTTGTTAAGCAAACTTTGACACACAATCCATGCAATTTATATGATGATGTCGAGTTCCGTATCGAAATTAGATGCAGAAGCATCCAAGTCTCAAGAAATACAAGGGTCAGCTTTGTCACATCAATCACATGTCCATATGAGAGCAAATATATCGTGACCTATAGAATCTACAGTCTCGTTTCTTACGTCGTTTGTTAAGCAAACTTTGACACTCAATCCATGTAATTTATATAATGATGTCGAGTTCCGTATCGAAATTAGATGCAGAAGCATCCAAGTATCACGAAATACAAGGGTCAGCTTTGTCAAATCAATCACATGTCCATATGATAGCAAATATATCGTGACCTATAGAATTTACAGCCTCGTTTCTTACGTCGTTTGTTAAGCAAACTTTGACACACAATCCATGCAATTTATATGATGATGTCGAGTTCCGAATCGAAATTAGATGCAGAAGCATCCAAGTCTCACGAAATACAAAGGTCAGCTTTGTCAAATCAATCACATGTCCATATGAGAGCAAATATATCGTGACCTATAGAATCTACAGCCTCGTTTCTTACGTCGTTTGTTAAGCAAACTTTGACACACAATCCATGCAATTTATATGATGATGTCGAGTTCCGAATCGAAACTAGATGCAGAAGCATCCAAGTCTCAAGAAATACAAGGGTCAGCTTTGTCAAATCAATCACATGTCCATATGAGAGCAAATATATCGTCACCTATAGAATCTACAGTCTCGTTTCTTACGTCGTTTGTTAAGCAAACTTTGACACACAATCCATGCAATTTTTATGATGATGTCGAGTTCCGTATCGAAATTAGATGCAGAATACAAGGGTCAGCTTTGTCAAATCAATCACATGTCCATATGAGAGCAAATATATCGTCACCTATAGAATCTACAGTCTCGTTTCTTACGTCGTTTGTTAAGCAAACTTTGACACACAATCCATGCAATTTATATGATGATGTCGAGTTCCGTATCGAAATTAGATGCAGAAGCATCCAAGTCTCACGAAATACAAGGGTCAGCTTTGTCAAATCAATCACATGTCCATATGAGAGCAAATATATCGTCACCTATAGAATCTACAGTCTCGTTTCTTACGTCGTTTGTTAAGCAAACTTTGACACACAATCCATGCAATTTATATGATGATGTCGAGTTCCGAATCGAAATTAGATGCAGAAGCATCCAAGTATCACGAAATACAAGGGTCAGCTTTGTCAAATCAATCACATGTCCATATGAGAGCAAATATATCGTGACCTATAGAATCTACAGTCTCGTTTCTTACGTCGTTTGTTAAGCAAACTTTGACACACAATCCATGCAATTTATATGATGATGTCGAGTTCCGAATCGAAATTAGATGCAGAAGCATCCAAGTATCACGAAATACAAGGGTCAGCTTTGTCAAATCAATCACATGTCCATATGAGAGCAAATATATCGTCACCTATAGAATCTACAGTCTCGTTTCTTACGTCGTTTGTTAAGCAAACTTTGACACACAATCCATGCAATTTATATGATGATGTCGAGTTCCGAATCGAAATTAGATGCAGAAGCATCCAAGTCTCACGAAATACAAAGGTCAGCTTTGTCAAATCAATCACATGTCCATATGAGAGCAAATATATCGTGACCTATAGAATCTACAGTCTCGTTTCTTACGTCGTTTGTTAAGCAAACTTTGACACACAATCCATGCAATTTATATGATGATGTCGAGTTCCGAATCGAAATTAGATGCAGAAGCATCCAAGTATCACGAAATACAAGGGTCAGCTTTGTCAAATCAATCACATGTCCATATGATAGCAAATATATCGTGACCTATAGAATTTACAGCCTCGTTTCTTACGTCGTTTGTAAAGCAAACTTTGACAAACAATCCATGCAATTTATATGATGATGTCGAGTTCCGAATCGAAATTAGATGCAGAAGCATCCAAGTCTCACGAAATACAAAGGTCAGCTTTGTCAAATCAATCACATGTCCATATGAGAGCAAATATATCGTGACCTATAGAATCTACAGCCTCGTTTCTTAGGTCGTTTGTTAAGCAAACTTTGACACACAATCCATGCAATTTATATGATGATGTCGAGTTCCGTATCGAAATTAGATGCAGAAGCATCCAAGTCTCAAGAAATACAAGGGTCAGCTTTGTCAAATCAATCACATGTCCATATGAGAGCAAATATATCGTCACCTATAGAATCTACAGTCTCGTTTCTTACGTCGTTTGTTAAGCAAACTTTGACACACAATCCATGCAATTTATATGATGATGTCGAGTTCCGAATCGAAATTAGATGCAGGAGCATCCAAGTATCACGAAATACAAGGGTCAGCTTTGTCAAATCAATCACATGTCCATATGAGAGCAAATATATCGTGACCTATAGAATCTACAGCCTCGTTTCTTACGTCGTTTATTAAGCAAACTTTGACACACAATCCATGCAATTTATATGATGATGTCGAGTTCCGAATCGAAATTAGATGCAGAAGCATCCAAGTATCACGAAATACAAGGGTCAGCTTTGTCAAATCAATCACATGTCCATATGAGAGCAAATACATCGTGACCTATAGAATCTACAGCCTCGTTTCTTACGTCGTTTGTTAAGGAAACTTTGACACACAATCCATGCAATTTTTATGATGATGTCGAGTTCCGTATCGAAATTAGATGCAGAAGCATCCAAGTCTCAAGAAATACAAGGGTCAGCTTTGTCAAATCAATCACATGTCCATATGAGAGCAAATATATCGTGACCTATAGAATCTACAGTCTCGTTTCTTACGTCGTTTGTTAAGCAAACTTTGACACACAATCCATGCAATTTATATGATGATGTCGAGTTCCGTATCGAAATTAGATGCAGAAGCATCCAAGTCTCAAGAAATACAAGGGTCAGCTTTGTCAAATCAATCACATGTCCATATGAGAGCAAATATATCGTGACCTATAGAATCTACAGTCTCGTTTCTTACGTCGTTTGTTAAGCAAACTTTGACACACAATCCATGCAATTTATATGATGATGTCGAGTTCCGAATCGAAATTAGATGCAGAAGCATCCAAGTCTCAAGAAATACAAGGGTCAGCTTTGTCAAATCAATCACATGTCCATATGAGAGCAAATATATCGTGACCTATAGAATCTACAGTCTCGTTTCTTACGTCGTTTGTTAAGCAAACTTTGACACACAATCCATGCAATTTATATGATGATGTCGAGTTCCGTATCGAAATTAGATGCAGAAGCATCCAAGTCTCAAGAAATACAAGGGTCAGCTTTGTCAAATCAATCACATGTCCATATGAGAGCAAATATATCGTCACCTATAGAATCTACAGACTCGTTTCTTACGTCGTTTGTTAAGCAAACTTTGACACACAATCCATGCAATTTATATGATGATGTCGAGTTCCGAATCGAAATTAGATGCAGAAGCATCCAAGTATCACGAAATACAAGGGTCAGCTTTGTCAAATCAATCACATGTCCATATGAGAGCAAATATATCGTGACCTATAGAATCTACAGTCTCGTTTCTTACGTCGTTTGTTAAGCAAACTTTGACACACAATCCATACAATTTATATAATGATGTCGAGTTCCGTATCGAAATTAGATGCAGAAGCATCCAAGTCTCACGAAATACAAGGGTCAGCTTTGTCAAATCAATCACATGTCCATATGAGAGCAAATATATCGTGACCTATAGAATCTACAGTCTCGTTTCTTACGTCGTTTGTTAAGCAAACTTTGACACTCAATCCATGTAATTTATATAATGATGTCGAGTTCCGTATCGAAATTAGATGCAGAAGCATCCAAGTATCACGAAATACAAGGGTCAGCTTTGTCAAATCAATCACATGTCCATATGATAGCAAATATATCGTGACCTATAGAATTTACAGCCTCGTTTCTTACGTCGTTTGTTAAGCAAACTTTGACACACAATCCATGCAATTTATATGATGATGTCGAGTTCCGAATCGAAATTAGATGCAGAAGCATCCAAGTCTCACGAAATACAAAGGTCAGCTTTGTCAAATCAATCACATGTCCATATGAGAGCAAATATATCGTGACCTATAGAATCTACAGCCTCGTTTCTTACGTCGTTTGTTAAGCAAACTTTGACACACAATCCATGCAATTTATATGATGATGTCGAGTTCCGAATCGAAACTAGATGCAGAAGCATCCAAGTCTCAAGAAATACAAGGGTCAGCTTTGTCAAATCAATCACATGTCCATATGAGAGCAAATATATCGTCACCTATAGAATCTACAGTCTCGTTTCTTACGTCGTTTGTTAAGCAAACTTTGACACACAATCCATGCAATTTTTATGATGATGTCGAGTTCCGTATCGAAATTAGATGCAGAAGCATCCAAGTCTCAAGAAATACAAGGGTCAGCTTTGTCAAATCAATCACATGTCCATATGAGAGCAAATATATCGTGACCTATAGAATCTACAGTCTCGTTTCTTACGTCGTTTGTTAAGCAAACTTTGACACACAATCCATGCAATTTATATGATGATGTCGAGTTCCGAATCGAAATTAGATGCAGAAGCATCCAAGTATCACGAAATACAAGGGTCAGCTTTGTCAAATCAATCACATGTCCATATGAGAGCAAATATATCGTGACCTATAGAATCTACAGTCTCGTTTCTTACGTCGTTTGTTAAGCAAACTTTGACACTCAATCCATGTAATTTATATACATATCGTGACCTATAGAATCTACAGCCTCGTTTCTTACGTCGTTTGTTAAGCAAACTTTGACACACAATCCATGCAATTTATATGATGATGTCGAGTTCCGAATCGAAATTAGATGCAGAAGCATCCAAGTCTCACGAAATACAAAGGTCAACTTTGTCAAATCAATCACATGTCCATATGATAGCAAATATATCGTGACCTATAGAATCTACAGTCTCGTTTCTTACGTCGTTTGTTAAGCAAACTTTGACACTCAATCCATGTAATTTATATAATGATGTCGAGTTCCGTATCGAAATTAGATGCAGAAGCATCCAAGTATCACGAAATACAAGGGTCAGCTTTGTCAAATCAATCACATGTCCATATGATAGCAAATATATCGTGACCTATAGAATTTACAGCCTCGTTTCTTACGTCGTTTGTTAAGCAAACTTTGACACACAATCCATGCAATTTATATGATGATGTCGAGTTCCGAATCGAAATTAGATGCAGAAGCATGCAAGTCTCACGAAATACAAAGGTCAGCTTTGTCAAATCAATCACATGTCCATATGAGAGCAAATATATCGTGACCTATAGAATCTACAGTCTCGTTTCTTACGTCGTTTGCTAAGCAAACTTTGACACACAATCCATGCAATTTATATGATGATGTCGAGTTCCGAATCGAAACTAGATGCAGAAGCATCCAAGTCTCAAGAAATACAAGGGTCAGCTTTGTCAAATCAATCACATGTCCATATGAGAGCAAATATATCGTCACCTATAGAATCTACAGTCTCGTTTCTTACGTCGTTTGTTAAGCAAACTTTGACACACAATCCATGCAATTTATATGATGATGTCGAGTTCCGAATCGAAATTAGATGCAGAAGCATCCAAGTATCACGAAATACAAGGGTCAGCTTTGTCAAATCAATCACATGTCCATATGAGAGCAAATATATCGTGACCTATAGAATCTACAGTCTCGTTTCTTACGTCGTTTGTTAAGCAAACTTTGACACACAATCCATGCAATTTATATGATGATGTCGAGTTCCGAATCGAAATTAGATGCAGAAGCATCCAAGTATCACGAAATACAAGGGTCAGCTTTGTCAAATCAATCACATGTCCATATGAGAGCAAATATATCGTCACCTATAGAATCTACAGTCTCGTTTCTTACGTCGTTTGTTAAGCAAACTTTGACACACAATCCATGCAATTTATATGATGATGTCGAGTTCCGAATCGAAATTAGATGCAGAAGCATCCAAGTCTCACGAAATACAAAGGTCAGCTTTGTCAAATCAATCACAAGTCCATATGAGAGCAAATATATCGTGACCTATAGAATCTACAGTCTCGTTTCTTACGTCGTTTGTTAAGCAAACTTTGACACTCAATCCATGTAATTTATATAATGATGTCGAGTTCCGTATCGAAATTAGATGCAGAAGCATCCAAGTATCACGAAATACAAGGGTCAGCTTTGTCAAATCAATCACATGTCCATATGATAGCAAATATATCGTGACCTATAGAATTTACAGCCTCGTTTCTTACGTCGTTTGTTAAGCAAACTTTGACACACAATCCATGCAATTTATATGATGATGTCGAGTTCCGAATCGAAATTAGATGCAGAAGCATCCAAGTCTCACGAAATACAAAGGTCAGCTTTGTCAAATCAATCACATGTCCATATGAGAGCAAATATATCGTGACCTATAGAATCTACAGCCTCGTTTCTTACGTCGTTTGTTAAGCAAACTTTGACACACAATCCATGCAATTTATATGATGATGTCGAGTTCCGTATCGAAATTAGATGCAGAAGCATCCAAGTCTCAAGAAATACAAGGGTCAGCTTTGTCAAATCAATCACATGTCCATATGAGAGCAAATATATCGTCACCTATAGAATCTACAGTCTCGTTTCTTACGTCGTTTGTTAAGCAAACTTTGACACACAATCCATGCAATTTATATGATGATGTCGAGTTCCGAATCGAAATTAGATGCAGAAGCATCCAAGTATCACGAAATACAAGGGTCAGCTTTGTCAAATCAATCACATGTCCATATGAGAGCAAATATATCGTGACCTATAGAATCTACAGCCTCGTTTCTTACGTCGTTTCTTAAGCAAACTTTGACACACAATCCATGCAATTTTTATGATGATGTGGAGTTCCGTATCGAAATTAGATGCAGAAGCATCCAAGTATCACGAAATACAAGGGTCAGCTTTGTCAAATCAATCACATGTCCATATGAGAGCAAATATATCGTGACCTATAGAATTTACAGTCTCGTTTCTTACGTCGTTTGTTAAACAAACTTTGACACACAATCCATGCAATTTTTATGATGATGTCGAGTTCCGTATCGAAATTAGATGCAGAAGCATCCAAGTCTCAAGAAATACAAGGGTCAGCTTTGTCAAATCAATCACATGTCCATATGAGAGCAAATATATCGTGACCTATAGAATCTACAGTCTCGTTTCTTACGTCGTTTGTTAAGCAAACTTTGACACACAATCCATGCAATTTATATGATGATGTCGAGTTCCGTATCGAAATTAGATGCAGAAGCATCCAAGTCTCAAGAAATACAAGGGTCAGCTTTGTCAAATCAATCACATGTCCATATGAGAGCAAATATATCGTGACCTATAGAATCTACAGTCTCGTTTCTTACGTCGTTTGTTAAGCAAACTTTGACACACAATCCATGCAATTTATATGATGATGTCGAGTTCCGAATCGAAATTAGATGCAGAAGCATCCAAGTCTCAAGAAATACAAGGGTCAGCTTTGTCAAATCAATCACATGTCCATATGAGAGCAAATATATCGTGACCTATAGAATCTACAGTCTCGTTTCTTACGTCGTTTGTTAAGCAAACTTTGACACACAATCCATGCAATTTATATGATGATGTCGAGTTCCGTATCGAAATTAGATGCAGAAGCATCCAAGTCTCAAGAAATACAAGGGTCAGCTTTGTCAAATCAATCACATGTCCATATGAGAGCAAATATATCGTCACCTATAGAATCTACAGTCTCGTTTCTTACGTCGTTTGTTAAGCAAACTTTGACACACAATCCATGCAATTTATATGATGATGTCGAGTTCCGAATCGAAATTAGATGCAGAAGCATCCAAGTATCACGAAATACAAGGGTCAGCTTTGTCAAATCAATCACATGTCCATATGAGAGCAAATATATCGTGACCTATAGAATCTACAGTCTCGTTTCTTACGTCGTTTGTTAAGCAAACTTTGACACACAATCCATGCAATTTATATAATGATGTCGAGTTCCGTATCGAAATTAGATGCAGAAGCATCCAAGTCTCACGAAATACAAGGGTCAGCTTTGTCAAATCAATCACATGTCCATATGAGAGCAAATATATCGTGACCTATAGAATCTACAGTCTCGTTTCTTACGTCGTTTGTTAAGCAAACTTTGACACTCAATCCATGTAATTTATATAATGATGTCGAGTTCCGTATCGAAATTAGATGCAGAAGCATCCAAGTATCACGAAATACAAGGGTCAGCTTTGTCAAATCAATCACATGTCCATATGATAGCAAATATATCGTGACCTATAGAATTTACAGCCTCGTTTCTTACGTCGTTTGTTAAGCAAACTTTGACACACAATCCATGCAATTTATATGATGATGTCGAGTTCCGAATCGAAATTAGATGCAGAAGCATCCAAGTCTCACGAAATACAAAGGTCAGCTTTGTCAAATCAATCACATGTCCATATGAGAGCAAATATATCGTGACCTATAGAATCTACAGCCTCGTTTCTTACGTCGTTTGTTAAGCAAACTTTGACACACAATCCATGCAATTTATATGATGATGTCGAGTTCCGAATCGAAACTAGATGCAGAAGCATCCAAGTCTCAAGAAATACAAGGGCCAGCTTTGTCAAATCAATCACATGTCCATATGAGAGCAAATATATCGTCACCTATAGAATCTACAGTCTCGTTTCTTACGTCGTTTGTTAAGCAAACTTTGACACACAATCCATGCAATTTTTATGATGATGTCGAGTTCCGTATCGAAATTAGATGCAGAAGCATCCAAGTCTCAAGAAATACAAGGGTCAGCTTTGTCAAATCAATCACATGTCCATATGAGAGCAAATATATCGTGACCTATTGAATCTACAGTCTCGTTTCTTACGTCGTTTGTTAAGCAAACTTTGACACACAATCCATGCAATTTATATGATGATGTCGAGTTCCGAATCGAAATTAGATGCAGAAGCATCCAAGTATCACGAAATACAAGGGTCAGCTTTGTCAAATCAATCACATGTCCATATGAGAGCAAATATATCGTGACCTATAGAATCTACAGTCTCGTTTCTTACGTCGTTTGTTAAGCAAACTTTGACACTCAATCCATGTAATTTATATAATGATGTCGAGTTCCGTATCGAAATTAGATGCAGAAGCATCCAAGTATCACGAAATACAAGGGTCAGCTTTGTCAAATCAATCACATGTCCATATGAGAGCAAATATATCGTGACCTATAGAATCTACAGCCTCGTTTCTTACGTCGTTTGTTAAGCAAACTTTGACACACAATCCATGCAATTTATATGATGATGTCGAGTTCCGAATCGAAATTAGATGCAGAAGCATCCAAGTCTCACGAAATACAAAGGTCAACTTTGTCAAATCAATCACATGTCCATATGAGAGCAAATATATCGTGACCTATAGAATCTACAGTCTCGTTTCTTACGTCGTTTGTTAAGCAAACTTTGACACTCAATCCATGTAATTTATATAATGATGTCGAGTTGCGTATCGAAATTAGATGCAGAAGCATCCAAGTATCACGAAATACAAGGGTCAGCTTTGTCAAATCAATCACATGTCCATATGATAGCAAATATATCGTGACCTATAGAATTTACAGCCTCGTTTCTTACGTCGTTTGTTAAGCAAACCTTGACACACAATCCATGCAATTTATATGATGATGTCGAGTTCCGAATCGCAATTAGATGCAGAAGCATGCAAGTCTCACGAAATACAAAGGTCAGCTTTGTCAAATCAATCACATGTCCATATGAGAGCAAATATATCGTGACCTATAGAATCTACAGCCTCGTTTCTTACGTCGTTTGTTAAGCAAACTTTGACACACAATCCATGCAATTTATATGATGATGTCGAGTTCCGAATCGAAACTAGATGCAGAAGCATCCAAGTCTCAAGAAATACAAGGGTCAGCTTTGTCAAATCAATCACATGTCCATATGAGAGCAAATATAGCATTTCCAGATTAAATGAAACCTTTTCCAAATTAAATGAAACCTTTTCCAAATTAAACGAAACCTTTTCCAAATTAAATGAAACCTTTTCCAACGGAAATGAAACCTTTTCCAGATGAAATGAAACCTTTTCCAGATGAAATGAAACCTTTTCCAATTGAAATGAAACCTTTTCCATTTGAAATGAAACTTTTTCCAAATCAAATGAAACCTTTATTTTTTATTATAAGAACTTGAAACTAATATTGATTTTTATTGTTTTAAATTAAAATGTTAACATAAATTGATGTAATTAAAACAAATATAGTTATATATGTATGTATGTATATGTCAAATTAAATCGCAAAATTATTATAGAAAATTTTCAATAAAAGTTGGCATCACTGTTGCTATCGGTAAAGGTTAGCGACTACTTTTTATTCATCGTTAACTTGCCGAAAAAAATCGTTAATTACCGAAATTATGGGCATTTTAATTTTAACGACTTTTGTCGGTAAGGACAACAATGTGTTACAGAATCTCATTACAGGTATCATTGTTTTTTTTCGACTCTTTTTGAGCTCTTATTTCATAATCTTAACTTTATTTTTATCAATAAACAAAAAACAAAAACTGAAATTCTTTATGGTTTTGTTAAAATCGATCTGGAAATGAGAAATATATCAATTGACTATGTTAACATAATAATTTTCTTACGTAGTCAGTCCCTTCAGTTTTCTGCTCGGGAAACTTTCAATACAATGGCCAGTTCGAACAATCTTCCTGATTTTTCTGTTGAATGCTGCGCTCTATCGTCTCAGTGAAGGATCGCGAAGTTCAGTTGTAGCGCAGCATTTTATTTTTGAAAATGCATTCTAAATCCGTTGAACTTTGGGAATATGGCTGCAGGAATTTAAGTTGATATCTGTTTAATTCTAATAAAGTTCTTGTCTTATTCCTCTTACGAATTTACTGATTATCAATTATCAGAAACGAGTTTTCTAATTCCAAGTCTGTTGTAATCTTCCCCAAAATACATTCTTTAAATTGTTTGAATTGTTTGAAATTCACACTTAAACTTGAAATTATATTACGGTACACAAAACCCCCGATTTTATTCACTGCCATTAGAGTTACATATCGATCTTATAAAGTAGGAAGCACAATCTGAGGATTAAATCCACTATCTTCTATAAATATTAAATGTTCCCTTTGTTGAAGTATCCATTTTGGAAAATACCGAGCCTGTTTTTTTTAACTCCGACGTTTTAGGCTCTTTCTATATATTTGGACTGAGGCTGTTTTTAAAATAATTTTCAATTTCCGTATTTCATTTTTAAGGTTTGGAAAACATAGTTTTTTATTGTTAAGACTGAAGTAAAAACTATGAAATAATAACATCAATTGATGTTATTATTTTATTTTAAAACAATAAAAATCAATATCAGTTTATTGTTCATTATAATAAAAAATAAAGGTTTCATTTAATTTGGAAAAAGTTTCATTTCAAATGGAAAAGGTTTCATTTCAATTGGAAAAGGTTTCATTTCAATTGGAAAGGGTTTCATTTCCGTTGGAAAAGGTTTCATTTAATTTGGAAAAGGTTTCGTTTAATTTGGAAAAGGTTTCATTTAATTTGGAAAAGGTTTCATTTAATTTGGAAAAGGTTTCATTTAATCTGGAAATGCTATATATCGTCACCTATAGAATCTACAGTCTCGTTTCTTACGTCGTTTGTTAAGCAAACTTTGACACACAATCCATGCAATTTTTATGATGAAATCGAGTTCCGTATCGAAATTAGATGCAGAAGCATCCAAGTCTCAAGAAATACAAGGGTCAGCTTTGTCAAATCAATCACATGTCCATATGAGAGCAAATATATCGTGACCTATAGAATCTACAGTCTCGTTTCTTACGTCGTTTGTTAAGCAAACTTTGACACTCAATCCATGTAATTTATATAATGATGTCGAGTTCCGTATCGAAATTAGATGCAGAAGCATCCAAGTATCACGAAATACAAGGGTCAGCTTTGTCAAATCAATCACATGTCCATATGATAGCAAATATATCGTGACCTATAGAATTTACAGCCTCGTTTCTTACGTCGTTTGTTAAGCAAACTTTGACACACAATCCATGCAATTTATATGATGATGTCGAGTTCCGAATCGAAACTAGATGCAGAAGCATCCAAGTCTCAAGAAATACAAGGGTAAGCTTTGTCAAATCAATCACATGTCCATATGAGAGCAAATATATCGTCACCTATAGAATCTACAGTCTCGTTTCTTACGTCGTTTGTTAAGCAAGCTTTGACACACAATCCATGCAATTTATATGATGATGTCGAGTTCCGTATCGAAATTAGATGCAGAAGCATCCAAGTCTCACGAAATACAAGGGTCAGCTTTGTCAAATCAATCACATGTCCATATGATAGCAAATATATCGTGACCTATAGAATTTACAGCCTCGTTTCTTACGTCGTTTGTTAAGCAAACTTTGACACACAATCCATGCAATTTATATGATGATGTCGAGTTCCGTATCGAAATTAGATGCAGAAGCATCCAAGTCTCAAGAAATACAAGGGTCAGCTTTGTCAAATCAATCACATGTCCATATGAGAGCAAATATATCGTCACCTATAGAATCTACAGTCTCGTTTCTTACGTCGTTTGTTAAGCAAACTTTGACACACAATCCATGCAATTTATATGATGATGTCGAGTTCCGTATCGAAATTAGATGCAGAAGCATCCAAGTCTCACGAAATACAAGGGTCAGCTTTGTCAAATCAATCACATGTCCATATGAGAGCAAATATATCGTGACCTATAAAATCTACAGTTTCGTTTCTTACGTCGTTTGTTAAGCAAACTTTGACACACAATCCATGCAATTTATATGATGATGTCGAGTTCCGTATCGAAATTAGATGCAGAAGCATCCAAGTATCACGAAATACAAGGGTCAGCTTTGTCAAATCAATCACATTGTCATATGAGAGCAAATATATCGTGACCTATAGAATCTACAGTCTCGTTTCGTACGTCGTTTGTTAAGCAAACTTTGACACACAATCCATGCAATTTATATGATGATGTCGAGTTCCGAATCGAAATTAGATGCAGAAGCATCCAAGTCTCACGAAATACAAAGGTCAGCTTTGTCAAATCAATCACATGTCCATATGAGAGCAAATATATCGTGACCTATAGAATCTACAGCCTCGTTTCTTACGTCGTTTGTTAAGCAAACTTTGACACACAATCCATGCAATTTATATGATGATGTCGAGTTCCGAATCGAAACTAGATGCAGAAGCATCCAAGTCTCAAGAAATACAAGGGTCAGCTTTGTCAAATCAATCACATGTCCATATGAGAGCAAATATATCGTCACCTATAGAATCTACAGTCTCGTTCTTACGTCGTTTGTTAAGCAAACTTTGACACACAATCCATGCAATTTTTATGATGATGTCGAGTTCCGTATCGAAATTAGATGCAGAAGCATCCAAGTCTCAAGAAATACAAGGGTCAGCTTTGTCAAATCAATCACATGTCCATATGAGAGCAAATATATCGTGACCTATAGAATCTACAGTCTCGTTTCTTACGTCGTTTGTTAAGCAAACTTTGACACTCAATCCATGTAATTTATATAATGATGTCGAGTTCCGTATCGAAATTAGATGCAGAAGCATCCAAGTATCACGAAATACAAGGGTCAGCTTTGTCAAATCAATCACATGTCCATATGATAGCAAATATATCGTGACCTATAGAATTTACAGCCTCGTTTCTTACGTCGTTTGTTAAGCAAACTTTGACACACAATCCATGCAATTTATATGATGATGTCGAGTTCCGAATCGAAATTAGATGCAGAAGCATCCAAGTCTCACGAAATACAAAGGTCAGCTTTGTCAAATCAATCACATGTCCATATGAGAGCAAATATATCGTGACCTATAGAATCTACAGCCTCGTTTCTTACGTCGTTTGTTAAGCAAACTTTGACACACAATCCATGCAATTTATATGATGATGTCGAGTTCCGAATCGAAACTAGATGCAGAAGCATCCAA
>NW_027411863.1:0-117224 GCF_047663935.1 Musca autumnalis | reverse complement strand
ACCGGAGATGACTTTCCCAATACAAAAGTTCACCGGAGATGACTTTCCCAATACAAAAGTTCACCGGAGATGACTTTTCCCATACAAAAGTTCACCGGAGATGACTTCCCCAATACAAAAGTTCACCGGAGATGACTTTTCCCATACAAAAGTTCACCGGAGATGACTTTCCCAATACAAAAGTTCACCGGAGATGACTTTCCCAATACAAAAGTTCACCGGAGATGACTTTTCCCATACAAAAGTTCACCGGAGATGACTTTCCCAATACAAAAGTTCACCGGAGATGACTTTTCCCATACAAAAGTTCACCGGAGATGACTTTTCCCATACAAAAGTTCACCGGAGATGACTTTCCCAATACAAAAGTTCACCGGAGATGACTTTCCCAATACAAAAGTTCACCGGAGATGACTTTTCCCATACAAAAGTTCACCGGAGATGACTTTCCCAATACAAAAGTTCACCGGAGATGACTTTCCCAATACAAAAGTTCACCGGAGATGACTTTCCCAATACAAAAGTTCACCGGAGATGACTTTTCCCATACAAAAGTTCACCGGAGATGACTTTCCCAATACAAAAGTTCACCGGAGATGACTTTTCCCATACAAAAGTTCACCGGAGATGACTTTCCCAATACAAAAGTTCACCGGAGATGACTTTTCCCATACAAAAGTTCACCGGAGATGACTTTCCCAATACAAAAGTTCACCGGGCATGACTTTCCCAAAACAAAAGTTCACCGGGCATGACTTTCCCAATACAAAAGTTCACCGGAGATGACTTTCCCAATACAAAAGTTCACCGGAGATGACTTTCCCAATACAAAAGTTCACCGGAGATGACTTTTCCCATACAAAAGTTCACCGGAGATGACTTTTCCCATACAAAAGTTCACCGGGCATGACTTTCCCAATACAAAAGTTCACCGGGCATGACTTTCCCAATACAAAAGTTCACCGGGCATGACTTTCCCAATACAAAAGTTCACCGGAGATGACTTTTCCCATACAAAAGTTCACCGGAGATGACTTTTCCCATACAAAAGTTCACCGGAGATGACTTTCCCAATACAAAAGTTCACCGAAGATGACTTTCCCAATACAAAAGTTCACCGGAGATGACTTTTCCCATACAAAAGTTCACCGGAGATGACTTTTCCCAATACAAAAGTTCACCGGAGATGACTTTCCCAATACAAAAGTTCACCGGAGATGACTTTCCCAATACAAAAGTTCACCGGGCACGACTTTCCCAATACAAAAGTTCACCGGAGATGACTTTCCCAATATAAAAGTTCACCGGAGATGACTTTTCCCATACAAAAGTTCACCGGAGATGACTTTCCCAATACAAAAGTTCACCGGAGATGACTTTCCCAATACAAAAGTTCACCGGAGATGACTTTTCCCATACAAAAGTTCACCGGAGATGACTTTCCCAATACAAAAGTTCACCGGAGATGACTTTTCCCATACAAAAGTTCACCGGAGATGACTTTTCCCATACAAAAGTTCACCGGAGATGACTTTCCCAATACAAAAGTTCACCGGAGTTGACTTTCCCAATACAAAAGTTCACCGGAGATGACTTTCCCAATACAAAAGTTCACCGGAGATGACTTTTCCCATACAAAAGTTCACCGGAGATGACTTTCCCAATACAAAAGTTCACCGGAGATGACTTTTCCCATACAAAAGTTCACCGGAGATGACTTTCCCAATACAAAAGTTCACCGGAGATGACTTTCCCAATACAAAAGTTCACCGGGCATGACTTTCCCAATACAAAAGTTCACCGGAGATGACTTTTCCCATACAAAAGTTCACCGGAGATGACTTTCCCAATACAAAAGTTCACCGGAGATGACTTTCCCAATACAAAAGCTCACCGGAGATGACTTTTCCCATACAAAAGTTCACCGGAGATGATTTTCCCAATACAAAAGTTCACCGGAGATGACTTTTCCCATACAAAAGTTCACCGGAGATGACTTTCCCAATACAAAAGTTCACCGGAGATGACTTTCCCAATACAAAAGTTCACCGGAGATGACTTTTCCCATACAAAAGTTCACCGGAGATGACTTTCCCAATACAAAAGTTCACCGGGCATGACTTTCCCAATACAAAAGTTCACCGGAGATGACTTTTCCCATACAAAAGTTCACCGGAGATGACTTTTCCAATACAAAAGTTCACCGGAGATGACTTTCCCAATACAAAAGTTCACCGGAGATGACTTTTCCCATACAAAAGTTCACCGGAGATGACTTTCCCAATACAAAAGTTCACCGGAGATGACTTTTCCCATACAAAAGTTCACCGGAGATGACTTTCCCAATACAAAAGTTCACCGGGCATGACTTTCCCAATACAAAAGTTCACCGGAGATGACTTTTCCCATACAAAAGTTCACCGGAGATGACTTTTCCCATACAAAAGTTCACCGGGCACGACTTTCCCAATACAAAAGTTCACCGGAGATGACTTTCCCAATACAAAAGTTCACCGGAGATGACTTTCCCAATACAAAAGTTCACCGGAGATGACTTTCCCAATACAAAAGTTCACCGGAGATGACTTTCCCAATACAAAAGTTCACCGGAGATGACTTTCCCAATACAAAAGTTCACCGGAGATGACTTTTCCCATACAAAAGTTCACCGGAGATGACTTTTCCCATACAAAAGTTCACCGGAGATGACTTTCCCAATACATAAGTTCACCGGAGATGACTTTCCCAATACAAAAGTTCACCGGAGATGACTTTTCCCATACAAAAGCTCACCGGAGATGATTTTCCCAATACAGAAGTTCACCGGAGATGACTTTTCCCATACAAAAGTTCACCGGAGATGACTTTTCCCATACAAAGGTTCACCGGAGATGACTTTCCCAATACAAAAGTTCACCGGAGATGACTTTCCCAATACAAAAGTTCACCGGAGATGACTTTTCCCATACAAAAGTTCACCGGAGATGACTTTCCCAATACAAAAGTTCACAGGGCATGACTTTCCCAAACAAAAGTTCACCGTAGATGACTTTCCCAATACAAAAGTTCACCGGAGATGACTTTTCCCATACAAAAGTTCACCGGAGATGACTTTCCCAATACAAAAGTTCACCGGAGATGACTTTCCCAATACAAAAGTTCACCGGGCATGACTTTCCCAATACAAAAGTTCACCGGAGATGACTTTTCCCATACAAAAGTTCACCGGAGATGACTTTCCCAATACAAAAGTTCACCGGGCATGACTTTCCCAAAACAAAAGTTCACCGGAGATGACTTTCCCAATACAAAAGTTCACCGGAGATGACTTTCCCAATACAAAAGTTCACCGGGCACGACTTTCCCAATACAAAAGTTCACCGGAGATGACTTTTCCCATACAAAAGTTCACCGGAGATGACATTCCCAATACAAAAGTTCACCGGAGATGACTTTTCCCATACAAAAGTTCACCGGAGATGACTTTCCCAATACAAAAGTTCACCGGAGATGACTTTTCCCATACAAAAGTTCACCGGAGATGACTTTTCCCATACAAAAGTTCACCGGAGATGACTTTCCCAATACAAAAGTTCACCGGAGATGACTTTCCCAATACAAAAGTTCACCGGAGATGACTTTTCCCATACAAAAGTTCACCGGAGATGACTTCCCCAATACAAAAGTTCACCGGAGATGACTTTTCCCATACAAAAGTTCACCGGAGATGACTTTCCCAATACAAAAGTTCACCGGAGATGACTTTCCCAATACAAAAGTTCACCGGAGATGACTTTTCCCATACAAAAGTTCACCGGAGATGACTTTCCCAATACAAAAGTTCACCGGAGATGACTTTCCCATACAAAAGTTCACCGGAGATGACTTTTCCCATACAAAAGTTCACCGGAGATGACTTTCCCAATACAAAAGTTCACCGGAGATGACTTTCCCAATACAAAAGTTCACCGGAGATGACTTTTCCCATACAAAAGTTCACCGGAGATGACTTTCCCAATACAAAAGTTCACCGGAGATGACTTTCCCAATACAAAAGTTCACCGGAGATGACTTTCCCAATACAAAAGTTCACCGGAGATGACTTTTCCCATACAAAAGTTCACCGGAGATGACTTTCCCAATACAAAAGTTCACCGGAGATGACTTTTCCCATACAAAAGTTCACCGGAGATGACTTTCCCAATACAAAAGTTCACCGGAGATGACTTTTCCCATACAAAAGTTCACCGGAGATGACTTTCCCAATACAAAAGTTCACCGGGCATGACTTTCCCAAAACAAAAGTTCACCGGGCATGACTTTCCCAATACAAAAGTTCACCGGAGATGACTTTCCCAATACAAAAGTTCACCGGAGATGACTTTCCCAATACAAAAGTTCACCGGAGATGACTTTTCCCATACAAAAGTTCACCGGAGATGACTTTTCCCATACAAAAGTTCACCGGGCATGACTTTCCCAATACAAAAGTTCACCGGGCATGACTTTCCCAATACAAAAGTGCACCGGGCATGACTTTCCCAATACAAAAGTTCACCGGAGATGACTTTTCCCATACAAAAGTTCACCGGAGATGACTTTTCCCATACAAAAGTTCACCGGAGATGACTTTCCCAATACAAAAGTTCACCGGAGATGACTTTCCCAATACAAAAGTTCACCGGAGATGACTTTTCCCATACAAAAGTTCACCGGAGATGACTTTTCCCAATACAAAAGTTCACCGGAGATGACTTTCCCAATACAAAAGTTCACCGGAGATGACTTTCCCAATACAAAAGTTCACCGGGCACGACTTTCCCAATACAAAAGTTCACCGGAGATGACTTTCCCAATATAAAAGTTCACCGGAGATGACTTTTCCCATACAAAAGTTCACCGGAGATGACTTTCCCAATACAAAAGTTCACCGGAGATGACTTTCCCAATACAAAAGTTCACCGGAGATGACTTTTCCCATACAAAAGTTCACCGGAGATGACTTTCCCAATACAAAAGTTCACCGGAGATGACTTTCCCATACAAAAGTTCACCGGAGATGACTTTTCCCATACAAAAGTTCACCGGAGATGACTTTCCCAATACAAAAGTTCACCGGAGATGACTTTCCCAATACAAAAGTTCACCGGAGATGACTTTTCCCATACAAAAGTTCACCGGAGATGACTTTCCCAATACAAAAGTTCACCGGAGATGACTTTTCCCATACAAAAGTTCACCGAAGATGACTTTCCCAATACAAAAGTTCACCGGAGATGACTTTCCCAATACAAAAGTTCACCGGGCATGACTTTCCCAATACAAAAGTTCACCGGAGATGACTTTTCCCATACAAAAGTTCACCGGAGATGACTTTCCCAATACAAAAGTTCACCGGAGATGACTTTCCCAATACAAAAGTTCACCGGAGATGACTTTTCCCATACAAAAGTTCACCGGAGATGATTTTCCCAATACAAAAGTTCACCGGAGATGACTTTTCCCATACAAAAGTTCACCGGAGATGACTTTCCCAATACAAAAGTTCACCGGAGATGACTTTCCCAATACAAAAGTTCACCGGAGATGACTTTTCCCATACAAAAGTTCACCGGAGATGACTTTCCCAATACAAAAGTTCACCGGGCATGACTTTCCCAATACAAAAGTTCACCGGAGATGACTTTTCCCATACAAAAGTTCACCGGAGATGACTTTCCCAATACAAAAGTTCACCGGAGATGACTTTCCCAATACAAAAGTTCACCGGAGATGACTTTTCCCATACAAAAGTTCACCGGAGATGACTTTCCCAATACAAAAGTTCACCGGAGATGACTTTCCCAATACAAAAGTTCACCGGAGATGACTTTTCCCATACAAAAGTTCACCGGAGATGACTTTCCCAATACAAAAGTTCACCGGAGATGACTTTTCCCATACAAAAGTTCACCGGAGATGACTTTTCCCATACAAAAGTTCACCGGGCACGACTTTCCCAATACAAAAGTTCACCGGAGATGACTTTCCCAATACAAAAGTTCACCGGAGATGACTTTCCCAATACAAAAGTTCACCGGAGATGACTTTCCCAATACAAAAGTTCACTTTCCCAATACAAAAGTTCACCGGAGATGACTTTTCCCATACAAAAGTTCACCGGAGATGACTTTTCCCATACAAAAGTTCACCGGAGATGACTTTCCCAATACATAAGTTCACCGGAGATGACTTTCCCAATACAAAAGTTCACCGGAGATGACTTTTCCCATACAAAAGCTCACCGGAGATGACTTTCCCAATACAAAAGTTCACCGGAGATGACTTTTCCCATACAAAAGTTCACCGGAGATGACTTTCCCAATACAAAAGTTCACCGGAGATGACTTTCCCAATACAAAAGTTCACCGGAGATGACTTTCCCAATACAAAAGTTCACCGGAGATGACTTTTCCCATACAAAAGTTCACCGGAGATGACTTTCCCAATACAAAAGTTCACCGGAGATGACTTTCCCAATACAAAAGTTCACCGGAGATGACTTTCCCAATACAAAAGTTCACCGGAGATGACTTTCCCAATACAAAAGTTCACCGGAGATGACTTTTCCCATACAAAAGTTCACCGGAGATGACTTTTCCCATACAAAAGTTCACCGGAGATGACTTTCCCAATACAAAAGTTCACCGGAGATGACTTTCCCAATACAAAAGTTCACCGGAGATGACTTTTCCCATACAAAAGTTCACCGGAGATGACTTTTCCCATACAAAAGTTCACCGGAGATGACTTTCCCAATACAAAAGTTCACCGGAGATGACTTTCCCAATACAAAAGTTCACCGGAGATGACTTTCCCAATACAAAAGTTCACCGGGCACGACTTTCCCAATACAAAAGTTCACCGGAGATGACTTTTCCCATACAAAAGTTCACGGGAGAAGACTTTCCCAATACAAAAGTTCACCGGAGATGACTTTTCCCATACAAAAGTTCACCGGAGATGACTTTCCCAATACAAAAGTTCACCGGAGATGACTTTCCCAATACAAAAGTTCACCGGAGATGACTTTTCCCATACAAAAGTTCACCGGAGATGACTTTCCCAATACAAAAGTTCACCGGAGATGACTTTCCCAATACAAAAGTTCACCGGAGATGACTTTCCCAATACAAAAGTTCACCGGAGATGACTTTCCCAATACAAAAGTTCACCGGAGATGACTTTTCCCAATACAAAAGTTCACCGGAGATGACTTTCCCAATACAAAAGTTCACCGGAGATGACTTTTCCCATACAAAAGTTCACCGGAGATGACTTTCCCAATACAAAAGTTCACCGGAGATGACTTTACCCATACAAAAGTTCACCGGAGATGACTTTCCCAATACAAAAGTTCACCGGAGATGACTTTCCCAATACAAAAGTTCACCGGAGATGACTTTTCCCAATACAAAAGTTCACCGGAGATGACTTTCCCAATACAAAAGTTCACCGGGCACGACTTTCCCAATACAAAAGTTCGCCGGAGATGACTTTCCCAATATAAAAGTTCACCGGAGATGACTTTTCCCATACAAAAGTTCACCGGAGATGACTTTCCCAATATAAAAGTTCACCGGAGATGACTTTTCCCATACAAAAGTTCACCGGAGATGACTTTCCCAATATAAAAGTTCACCGGAGATGACTTTCCCAATACAAAAGTTCCCCGGAGATGACTTTTCCCATACAAAAGTTCACCGGAGATGACTTTTCCCATACAAAAGTTCACCGGAGATGACTTTCCCAATATAAAAGTTCACCGGAGATGACTTTTCCCATACAAAAGTTCACCGGAGATGACTTTCCCAATACAAAAGTTCACCGGAGATGACTTTCCCAATACAAAAGTTCACCGGAGATGACTTTTCCCATACAAAAGTTCACCGGAGATGACTTTCCGAATACAAAAGTTCACCGGAGATGACTTTCCCAATACAAAAGTTCACCGGAGATGACTTTTCCCATACAAAAGTTCACCGGAGATGACTTTCCCAATATAAAAGTTCACCGGAGATGACTTTTCCCATACAAAAGTTCACCGGAGATGACTTTCCCAATACAAAAGTTCACCGGAGATGATTTTCGCAATACAAAAGTTCACCGGAGATGACTTTCCCAATACAAAAGTTCACCCGAGATGACTTTTCCCATACAAAAGTTCACCGGAGATGACTTTTCCCATACAAAAGTTCACCGGGCATGACTTTCCCAATACAAAAGTTCACCGGAGATGACTTTCCCAATATAAAAGTTCACCGGAGATGACTTTTCCCATACAAAAGTTCACCGGAGATGACTTTCCCAATACAAAAGTTCACCGGAGATGACTTTCCCAATACAAAAGTTCACCGGAGATGACTTTTCCCATACAAAAGTTCACCGGAGATGACTTTCCCAATACAAAAGTTCACCGGGCATGACTTTCCCAATACAAAAGTTCACCGGAGATGAATTTTCCCATACAAAAGTTCACCGGAGATGACTTTCCCAATACAAAAGTTCACCGGAGATGACTTTTCCATACAAAAGTTCACCGGAGATGACTTTCCCATACAAAAGTTCACCGGAGATGACTTTCCCAATACAAAAGTTCACCGGAGATGACTTTCCCAATACAAAAGTTCACCGGAGATGACTTTTCCCATACAAAAGTTCACCGGAGATGACTTTCCCAATACAAAAGTTCACCGGAGATGACTTTTCCCATACAAAAGTTCACCGGAGATGACTTTCCCAATACAAAAGTTCACCGGAGATGACTTTTCCCATACAAAAGTTCACCGGAGATGACTTTTCCCATACAAAAGTTCACCGGAGATGACTTTTCCCATACAAAAGTTCACCGGAGATGACTTTTCCCATACAAAAGTTCACCGGAGATGACTTTCCCAATACAAAAGTTCACCGAAGATGACTTTCCCAATACAAAAGTTCACCGGAGATGACTTTCCCAATACAAAAGTTCACCGGAGATGACTTTTCCCATACAAAAGTTCACCGGAGATGACTTTTCCCATGCAAAAGTTCACCGGAGATGACTTTCCCAATACAAAAGTTCACCGGAGATGACTTTTCCCATACAAAAGTTCACCGGAGATGACTTTCCCAATACAAAAGTTCACCGGAGATGACTTTCCCAATACAAAAGTTCACCGGAGATGACTTTCCCAATACAAAAGTTCACCGGAGATGACTTTCCCAATACAAAAGTTCACCGGAGATGACTTTCCCAATATAAAAGTTCACCGGGCATGACTTTCCCAATACAAAAGTTCACCGGAGATGACTTTCCCAATACAAAAGTTCACCGGAGATGACTTTTTCCATACAAAAGTTCACCGGAGATGACTTTCCCAATACAAAAGTTCACCGGAGATGACTTTTCCCATACAAAAGTTCACCGGAGATGACTTTCCCAATACAAAAGTTCACCGGAGATGACTTTCCCAATACAAAAGTTCACCGGAGATGACTTTTCCCATACAAAAGTTCACCGGAGATGACTTTCCCAATACAAAAGTTCACCGGAGATGACTTTCCCAATACAAAAGTTCACCGGAGATGACTTTTCCCATACAAAAGTTCACCGGAGATGACTTTCCCAATACAAAAGTTCACCGGAGATGACTTTCCCAATACAAAAGTTCACCGGAGATGACTTTTCCCATACAAAAGTTCACCGGAGATGACTTTCCCAATACAAAAGTTCACCGGGCTCGACTTTCCCAATACAAAAGTTCACCGGGCATGACTTTTCCAATACAAAAGTTCACCGGGCATGACTTTCCCAATACAAAAGTTCACCGGAGATGACTTTTCCCATACAAAAGTTCACCGGAGATGACTTTCCCAATACAAAAGTTCACCGGAGATGACTTTTCCCATACAAAAGTTCACCGGAGATGACTTTCCCAATACAAAAGTTCACCGGAGATGACTTTCCCAATACAAAAGTTCACCGGAGATGACTTTTCCCATACAAAAGTTCACCGGAGATGACTTTTCCCATACAAAAGTTCACCGGAGATGACTTTCCCAATACAAAAGTTCACCGGAGATGACTTTTCCCATACAAAAGTTCACCGGAGATGACTTTCCCAATACAAAAGTTCACCGGAGATGACTTTCCCAATACAAAAGTTCACCGGAGATGACTTTTCCAATACAAAAGTTCACCGGAGATGACTTTCCCAATACAAAAGTTCACCGGGCATGACTTTCCCAATACAAAAGTTCACCGGAGATGACTTTTCCCATACAAAAGTTCACCGGAGATGACTTTCCCAATACAAAAGTTCACCGGAGATGACTTTTCCCATACAAAAGTTCACCGGAGATGACTTTCCCAATACAAAAGTTCACCGGAGATGACTTTCCCAATACAAAAGTTCACCGGAGATGACTTTTCCCATACAAAAGTTCACCGGAGATGACTTTCCCAATACAAAAGTTCACCGGAGATGACTTTTCCCATACAAAAGTTCACCGGAGATGACTTTTCCCATACAAAAGTTCACCGGAGATGACTTTCCCAATACAAAAGTTCACCGGAGATGACTTTCCCAATACAAAAGTTCACCGGAGATGACTTTTCCCATACAAAAATTCACCGGAGATGACTTTCCCAATACAAAAGTTCACCGGAGATGACTTTCCCAATACAAAAGTTCACCGGAGATGACTTTTCCCATACAAAAGTTCACCGAAGATGACTTTCCCAATACAAAAGTTCACCGGAGATGACTTTCCCAATACAAAAGTTCACCGGAGATGACTTTTCCCATACAAAAGTTCACCGGAGATGACTTTTCCCAATACAAAAGTTCACCGGAGATGACTTTTCCCAATACAAAAGTTCACCGGAGATGACTTTCCCAATACAAAAGTTCACCGGGCACGACTTTCCCAATACAAAAGTTCACCGGAGATGACTTTCCCAATATAAAAGTTTACCGGAGATGACTTTTCCCATACAAAAGTTCACCGGAGATGACTTTCCCAATACAAAAGTTCACCGGAGATGACTTTCCCAATACAAAAGTTCACCGGAGATGACTTTTCCCATACAAAAGTTCACCGGAGATGACTTTTCCCATACAAAAGTTCACCGGAGATGACTTTCCCCATACAAAAGTTCACCGGAGATGACTTTCCCAATACAAAAGTTCACCGGAGATGACTTTCCCAATACAAAAGTTCACCGGAGATGACTTTTCCCATACAAAATTTCACCGGAGATGACTTTCCCAATACAAAAGTTCGCCGGAGATGACTTTCCCAATACAAAAGTTCACCGGAGATGACTTTTCCCATACAAAAGTTCACCGGAGATGACTTTCCCAATATAAAAGTTCACCGGAGATGACTTTTCCCATACAAAAGTTCACCGGAGATGACTTTCCCAATACAAAAGTTCACCGGAGATGACTTTCCCAATACAAAAGTTCACCGGAGATGACTTTTCCCATACAAAAGTTCACCGGGGATGACTTTTCCCATACAAAAGTTCACCGGAGATGACTTTCCCAATACAAAAGTTCACCGGAGATGACTTTTCCCATACAAAAGTTCACCGGAGATGACTTTCCCAATACAAAAGTTCACCGGAGATGACTTTCCCAATACAAAAGTTCACCGGAGATGACTTTTCCCATACAAAAGTTCACCGGAGATGACTTTCCCAATACAAAAGTTCACCGGAGATGACTTTTCCCATACAAAAGTTCACCGGAGATGACTTTCCCAATACAAAAGTTCACCGGAGATGACTTTTCCAATACAAAAGTTCACCGGAGATGACTTTTCCCATACAAAAGTTCACCGGAGATGACTTTCCCAATACAAAAGTTCACCGGAGATGACTTTCCCAATACAAAAGTTCACCGGAGATGACTTTTCCCAATACAAAAGTTCACCGGAGATGACTTTCCCAATACAAAAGTTCACCGGAGATGACTTTTCCCATACAAAAGTTCACCGGAGATGACTATCCCAATACAAAAGTTCACCGGAGATGACTTTTCCCATACAAAAGTTCACCGGAGATGACTTTCCCAATACAAAAGTTCACCGGAGATGACTTTCCCAATACAAAAGTTCACCGGAGATGACTTTTCCCATACAAAAGTTCACCGGAGATGACTTTCCCAATACAAAAGTTCACCGGAGATGACTTTTCCCATACAAAAGTTCACCGGAGATGACTTTCCCAATACAAAAGTTCACCGGAGATGACTTTTTCCATACAAAAGTTCACCGGAGATGACTTTCCCAATACAAAAGTTCACCGGAGATGACTTTTCCCATACAAAAGTTCACCGGAGATGACTTTCCCAATACAAAAGTTCACCGGAGATGACTTTCCCAATACAAAAGTTCACCGGAGATGACTTTTCCCATACAAAAGTTCACCGGAGATGACTTTCCCAATACAAAAGTTCACCGGGCACGACTTTCCCAATACAAAAGTTCACCGGAGATGACTTTTCCCATACAAAAGTTCACCGGAGATGACTTTCCCAATACAAAAGTTCACCGGAGATGACTTTTCCCATACAAAAGTTCACCGGAGATGACTTTCCCAATACAAAAGTTCACCGGAGATGACTTTCCCAATACAAAAGTTCACCGGAGATGACTTTTCCCATACAAAAGTTCACCGGAGATGTCTTTCCCAATACAAAAGTTCACCGGAGATGACTTTCCCAATACAAAAGTTCACCGGAGATGACTTTTCCCATACAAAAGTTCACCGGAGATGACTTTCCCAATATAAAAGTTCACCGGAGATGACTTTTCCCATACAAAAGTTCACCGGAGATGACTTTCCCAATACAAAAGTTCGCCGGAGATGACTTTCCCAATATAAAAGTTCACCGGAGATGACTTTTCCCATACAAAAGTTCACCGGAGATGACTTTCCCAATATAAAAGTTCACCGGAGATGACTTTCCCAATACAAAAGTTCCCCGGAGATGACTTTTCCCATACAAAAGTTCACCGGAGATGACTTTTCCCATACAAAAGTTCACCGGAGATGACTTTTCCCAATATAAAAGTTCACCGGAGATGACTTTTCCCATACAAAAGTTCACCGGAGATGACTTTCCCAATACAAAAGTTCACCGGAGATGACTTTCCCAATACAAAAGTTCACCGGAGATGACTTTTCCCATACAAAAGTTCACCGGAGATGACTTTCCCAATACAAAAGTTCACCGGAGATGACTTTCCCAATACAAAAGTTCACCGGAGATGACTTTTCCCATACAAAAGTTCACCGGAGATGACTTTCCCAATACAAAAGTTCACCGGAGATGACTTTTCCCATACAAAAGTTCACCGGAGATGACTTTCCCAATACAAAAGTTCACCGGAGATGACTTTCGCAATACAAAAGTTCACCGGAGATGACTTTCCCAATACAAAAGTTCACCGGAGATGACTTTTCCCATACAAAAGTTCACCGGAGATGACTTTTCCCATACAAAAGTTCACCGGGCATGACTTTCCCAATACAAAAGTTCACCGGAGATGACTTTCCCAATATAAAAGTTCACCGGAGATGACTTTTCCCATACAAAAGTTCACCGGAGATGACTTTCCCAATACAAAAGTTCACCGGAGATGACTTTCCCAATACAAAAGTTCACCGGAGATGACTTTCCCAATACAAAAGTTCACCGGAGATGACTTTTCCCATACAAAAGTTCACCGGAGATGACTTTCCCAATACAAAAGTTCACCGGAGATGACTTTCCCAATACAAAAGTTCACCGGAGATGACTTTTCCCATACAAAAGTTCACCGGAGATGACTTTCCCAATACAAAAGTTCACCGGAGATGACTTTTCCCATACAAAAGTTCACCGGAGATGACTTTCCCAATACAAAAGTTCACCGGAGATGACTTTTCCCATACAAAAGTTCACCGGAGATGACTTTCCCAATACAAAAGTTCACCGGAGATGACTTTTCCCATACAAAAGTTCACCGGAGATGACTTTCCCAATACAAAAGTTCACCGGAGATGACTTTTCCCATACAAAAGTTCACCGGAGATGACTTTCCCAATACAAAGGTTCACCGGAGATGACTTTTCCCATACAAAAGTTCACCGGAGATGACTTTCCCAATACAAAAGTTCACCGGAGATGACTTTTCCCATACAAAAGTTCACCGGAGATGACTTTTCCCATACAAAAGTTCACCGGAGATGACTTTTCCCAATACAAAAGTTCACCGGAGATGACTTTTCCCATACAAAAGTTCACCGGAGATGACTTTCCCAATACAAAAGTTCACCGGAGATGACTTTCCCAATACAAAAGTTCACCGGAGATGACTTTTCCCATACAAAAGTTCACCGGAGATGACTTTTCCCATACAAAAGTTCACCGGAGATGACTTTCCCAATACAAAAGTTCACCGGAGATGACTTTTCCCATACAAAAGTTCACCGGAGATGACTTTCCCAATACAAAAGTTCACCGGAGATGACTTTCCCAATACAAAAGTTCACCGGAGATGACTTTCCCAATACAAAAGTTCACCGGAGATGACTTTCCCAATACAAAAGTTCACCGGAGATGACTTTCCCAATACAAAAGTTCACCGGAGATGACTTTCCCAATACAAAAGTTCACCGGAGATGACTTTCCCAATACAAAAGTTCACCGGAGATGACTTTCCCAATACAAAAGTTCACCGGAGATGACTTTCCCAATACAAAAGTTCACCGGAGATGACTTTTCCCATACAAAAGTTCACCGGAGATGACTTTTCCCAATACAAAAGTTCACCGGAGATGACTTTCCCAATACAAAAGTTCACCGGAGATGACTTTCCCAATACAAAAGTTCACCGGAGATGACTTTCCCATACAAAAGTTCACCGGAGATGACTTTCCCAATACAAAAGTTCACCGGAGATGACTTTCCCAATACAAAAGTTCACCGGAGATGACTTTTCCCATACAAAAGTTCACCGGAGATGACTTTCCCAATACAAAAGTTCACCGGAGATGACTTTCCCAATACAAAAGTTCACCGGAGATGACTTTTCCCAATACAAAAGTTCACCGGAGATGACTTTCCCAATACAAAAGTTCACCGGAGATGACTTTCCCAATACAAAAGTTCACCGGAGATGACTTTTCCCAATACAAAAGTTCACCGGAGATGACTTTCCCAATACAAAAGTTCACCGGACATGACTTTCCCAATACAAAAGTTCACCGGAGATGACTTTTCCCATACAAAAGTTCACCGGAGATGACTTTCCCAATACAAAAGTTCACCGGAGATGACTTTTCCCATACAAAAGTTCACCGGAGATGACTTTCCCAATACAAAAGTTCACCGGAGATGACTTTCCCAATACAAAAGTTCACCGGAGATGACTTTTCCCATACAAAAGTTCACCGGAGATGACTTTCCCAATACAAAAGTTCACCGGAGATGACTTTTCCCAATACAAAAGTTCACCGGAGATGACTTTCCCAATACAAAAGTTCACCGGAGATGACTTTCCCAATACAAAAGTTCACCGGAGATGACTTTTCCCAATACAAAAGTTCACCGGAGATGACTTTCCCAATACAAAAGTTCACCGGAGATGACTTTCCCATACAAAAGTTCACCGGAGATGACTTTCCCAAATACAAAAGTTCACCGGAGATGACTTTCCCATACAAAAGTTCACCGGAGATGACTTTCCCAATACAAAAGTTCACCGGAGATGACTTTTCCCATACAAAAGTTCACCGGAGATGACTTTTCCCAATACAAAAGTTCACCGGAGATGACTTTCCCAATACAAAAGTTCACCGGAGATGACTTTCCCAATACAAAAGTTCACCGGAGATGACTTTTCCCATACAAAAGTTCACCGGAGATGACTTTCCCAATACAAAAGTTCACCGGAGGTGACTTTTCCCATACAAAAGTTCACCGAGATGACTTTCCCAATACAGTTCACCGGAGATGACTTTCCCAATACAAAAGTTCACCGGAGATGACTTTTCCCATACAAAAGTTCACCGGAGATGACTTTCCCAATACAAAAGTTCACCGGAGATGAATTTTCCCATACAAAAGTTCACCGGAGATGACTTTCCCAATACAAAAGTTCACCGGAGATGACTTTTCCCATACAAAAGTTCACCGGAGATGACTTTCCAATACAAAAGTTCACCGGAGATGACTTTTCCCATACAAAAGTTCACCGGAGATGACTTTCCCAATACAAAAGTTCACCGGAGATGACTTTCGCAATACAAAAGTTCACCGGAGATGACTTTCCCAATACAAAAGTTCACCGGAGATGACTTTTCCCATACAAAAGTTCACCGGAGATGACTTTTCCCATACAAAAGTTCACCGGGCATGACTTTCCCAATACAAAAGTTCACCGGAGATGACTTTTCCCATACAAAAGTTCACCGGAGATGACTTTCCCAATACAAAAGTTCACCGGAGATGACTTTTCCCATACAAAAGTTCACCGGAGATGACTTTTCCCATACAAAAGTTCACCGGAGATGACTTTCCCAATACAAAAGTTCACCGGAGATGACTTTCCCAATACAAAAGTTCACCGGAGATGACTTTTCCCATACAAAAGTTCACCGGAGATGACTTTCCCAATACAAAAGTTCACCGGAGATGACTTTCCCAATACAAAAGTTCACCGGAGATGACTTTTCCCATACAAAAGTTCACCGGAGATGACTTTCCCAATACAAAAGTTCACCGGAGATGACTTTCCCAATACAAAAGTTCACCGGAGATGACTTTTCCCATACAAAAGTTCACCGGAGATGACTTTCCCAATACAAAAGTTCACCGGGCTCGACTTTCCCAATACAAAAGTTCACCGGGCATGACTTTTCCAATACAAAAGTTCACCGGGCATGACTTTCCCAATACAAAAGTTCACCGGGCATGACTTTCCCAATACAAAAGTTCACCGGAGATGACTTTTCCCATACAAAAGTTCACCGGAGATGACTTTCCCAATACAAAAGTTCACCGGAGATGACTTTTCCCATACAAAAGTTCACCGGAGATGACTTTCCCAATACAAAAGTTCACCGGAGATGACTTTCCCAATACAAAAGTTCACCGGAGATGACTTTTCCCATACAAAAGTTCACCGGAGATGACTTTCCCAATACAAAAGTTCACCGGAGATGACTTTTCCCATACAAAAGTTCACCGGAGATGACTTTCCCAATGCAAAAGTTCACCGGAGATGACTTTCCCAATACAAAAGTTCACCGGAGATGACTTTTCCCATACAAAAGTTCACCGGAGATGACTTTCCCAATACAAAAGTTCACCGGGCATGACTTTCCCAATACAAAAGTTCACCGGAGATGACTTTTCCCATACAAAAGTTCACCGGAGATGACTTTCCCAATACAAAAGTTCACCGGAGATGACTTTTCCCATACAAAAGTTCACCGGAGATGACTTTCCCAATACAAAAGTTCACCGGAGATGACTTTCCCAATACAAAAGTTCACCGGAGATGACTTTTCCCATACAAAAGTTCACCGGAGATGACTTTCCCAATACAAAAGTTCACCGGAGATGACTTTTCCCATACAAAAGTTCACCGGAGATGACTTTTCCCATACAAAAGTTCACCGGAGATGACTTTCCTAATACAAAAGTTCACCGGAGATGACTTTCCCAATACAGAAGTTCACCGGAGATGACTTTTCCCATACAAAAATTCACCGGAGATGACTTTCCCAATACAAAAGTTCACCGGAGATGACTTTCCCAATACAAAAGTTCACCGGAGATGACTTTTCCCATACAAAAGTTCACCGGAGATGACTTTCCCAATACAAAAGTTCACCGGAGATGACTTTCCCAATACAAAAGTTCACCGGAGATGACTTTTCCCAATACAAAAGTTCACCGGAGATGACTTTTCCCAATACAAAAGTTCACCGGAGATGACTTTTCCCAATACAAAAGTTCACCGGAGATGACTTTTCCCAATACAAAAGTTCACCGGAGATGACTTTCCCAATACAAAAGTTCACCGGGCACGACTTTCCCAATACAAAAGTTCACCGGAGATGACTTTCCCAATATAAAAGTTCACCGGAGATGACTTTTCCCATACAAAAGTTCACCGGAGATGACTTTCCCAATACAAAAGTTCACCGGAGATGACTTTCCCAATACAAAAGTTCACCGGAGATGACTTTCCCAATACAAAAGTTCACCGGAGATGACTTTTCCCATACAAAAGTTCACCGGAGATGACTTTCCCAATACAAAAGTTCACCGGAGATGACTTTCCCAATACAAAAGTTCACCGGAGATGACTTTCCCAATACAAAAGTTCACCGGAGATGACTTTTCCCAATACAAAAGTTCACCGGAGATGACTTTCCCAATACAAAAGTTCACCGGAGATGACTTTTCCCATACAAAAGTTCACCGGAGATGACTTTCCCAATACAAAAGTTCACCGGAGATGACTTTTCCCATACAAAAGTTCACCGAAGATGACTTTCCCAATACAAAAGTTCACCGGAGATGACTTTCCCAATACAAAAGTTCACCGGAGATGACTTTTCCCATACAAAAGTTCACCGGAGATGACTTTCCCAATACAAAAGTTCACCGGAGATGACTTTCCTAATACAAAAGTTCACCGGAGATGACTTTCCCAATACAAAAGTTCACCGGGCACGACTTTCCCAATACAAAAGTTCACCGGAGATGACTTTCCCAATATAAAAGTTCACCGGAGATGACTTTTCCCATACAAAAGTTCACCGGAGATGACTTTCCCAATACAAAAGTTCACCGGAGATGACTTTCCCAATACAAAAGTTCACCGGAGATGACTTTTCCCATACAAAAGTTCACCGGAGATGACTTTTCCCATACAAAAGTTCACCGGAGATGACTTTCCCCATACAAAAGTTCACCGGAGATGACTTTCCCAATACAAAAGTTCACCGGAGATGACTTTCCCAATACAAAAGTTCACCGGAGATGACTTTTCCCATACAAAATTTCACCGGAGATGACTTTCCCAATACAAAAGTTCGCCGGAGATGACTTTCCCAATACAAAAGTTCACCGGAGATGACTTTTCCCATACAAAAGTTCACCGGAGATGACTTTCCCAATATAAAAGTTCACCGGAGATGACTTTTCCCATACAAAAGTTCACCGGAGATGACTTTCCCAATACAAAAGTTCACCGGAGATGACTTTCCCAATACAAAAGTTCACCGGAGATGACTTTTCCCATACAAAAGTTCACCGGAGATGACTTTTCCCATACAAAAGTTCACCGGAGATGACTTTCCCAATATAAAAGTTCACCGGAGATGACTTTTCCCATACAAAAGTTCACCGGAGATGACTTTCCCAATACAAAAGTTCACCGGAGATGACTTTCCCAATACAAAAGTTCACCGGAGATGACTTTTCCCATACAAAAGTTCACCGGAGATGACTTTCCCAATACAAAAGTTCACCGGAGATGACTTTTCCCATACAAAAGTTCACCGGAGATGACTTTCCCAATACAAAAGTTCACCGGAGATGACTTTTCCAATACAAAAGTTCACCGGAGATGACTTTTCCCATACAAAAGTTCACCGGAGATGACTTTCCCAATACAAAAGTTCACCGGAGATGACTTTCCCAATACAAAAGTTCACCGGAGATGACTTTTCCCAATACAAAAGTTCACCGGAGATGACTTTCCCAATACAAAAGTTCACCGGAGATGACTTTTCCCATACAAAAGTTCACCGGAGATGACTATCCCAATACAAAAGTTCACCGGAGGTGACTTTTCCCATACAAAAGTTCACCGGAGATGACTTTCCCAATACAAAAGTTCACCGGAGATGACTTTCCCAATACAAAAGTTCACCGGAGATGACTTTTCCCATACAAAAGTTCACCGGAGATGACTTTCCCAATACAAAAGTTCACCGGAGATGAATTTTCCCATACAAAAGTTCACCGGAGATGACTTTCCCAATACAAAAGTTCACCGGAGATGACTTTTCCCATACAAAAGTTCACCGGAGATGACTTTCCCAATACAAAAGTTCACCGGAGATGACTTTTCCCATACAAAAGTTCACCGGAGATGACTTTCCCAATACAAAAGTTCACCGGAGATGACTTTCCCAATACAAAAGTTCACCGGAGATGACTTTTCCCATACAAAAGTTCACCGGAGATGACTTTCCCAATACAAAAGTTCACCGGGCACGACTTTCCCAATACAAAAGTTCACCGGAGATGACTTTTCCCATACAAAAGTTCACCGGAGATGACTTTCCCAATACAAAAGTTCACCGGAGATGACTTTTCCCATACAAAAGTTCACCGGAGATGACTTTCCCAATACAAAAGTTCACCGGAGATGACTTTCCCAATACAAAAGTTCACCGGAGATGACTTTTCCCATACAAAAGTTCACCGGAGATGACTTTCCCAATACAAAAGTTCACCGGAGATGACTTTCCCAATACAAAAGTTCACCGGAGATGACTTTCCCAATACAAAAGTTCACCGGAGATGACTTTCCCAATACAAAAGTTCACCGGAGATGACTTTTCCCAATACAAAAGTTCACCGGAGATGACTTTCCCAATACAAAAGTTCACCGGAGATGACTTTTCCCTACAAAAGTTCACCGGAGATGACTTTCCCAATACAAAAGTTCACCGGAGATGACTTTTCCCATACAAAAGTTCACCGGAGATGACTTTCCCAATACAAAAGTTCACCGGAGATGACTTTCCCAATACAAAAGTTCACCGGAGATGACTTTTCCCATACAAAAGTTCACCGGAGATGACTTTCCCAATACAAAAGTTCACCGGAGATGACTTTCCCAATACAAAAGTTCACCGGAGATGACTTTCCCAATACAAAAGTTCACCGGGCACGACTTTCCCAATACAAACGTTCACCGGAGATGACTTTCCCAATATAAAAGTTCACCGGAGATGACTTTTCCCATACAAAAGTTCACCGGAGATGACTTTCCCAATACAAAAGTTCACCGGAGATGACTTTCCCAATACAAAAGTTCACCGGAGATGACTTTTCCCATACAAAAGTTCACCGGAGATGACTTTTCCCATACAAAAGTTCACCGGAGATGACTTTCCCAATATAAAAGTTCACCGGAGATGACTTTTCCCATACAAAAGTTCACCGGAGATGACTTTCCCAATACAAAAGTTCACCGGAGATGACTTTCCCAATACTAAAGTTCACCGGAGATGACTTTTCCCATACAAAAGTTCACCGGAGATGACTTTCCCAATACAAAAGTTCACCGGAGATGACTTTCCCAATACAAAAGTTCACCGGAGATGACTTTTCCCATACAAAAGTTCACCGAAGATGACTTTCCCAATATAAAAGTTCACCGGAGATGACTTTTCCCATACAAAAGTTCACCGGAGATGACTTTCCCAATACAAAAGTTCACCGGAGATGACTTTCCCAATACAAAAGTTCACCGGAGATGACTTTCCCAATACAAAAGTTCACCGGAGATGACTTTTCCCATACAAAAGTTCACCGGAGATGACTTTTCCCATACAAAAGTTCACCGGGCATGACTTTCCCAATACAAAAGTTCACCGGAGATGACTTTCCCAATATAAAAGTTCACCGGAGATGACTTTTCCCATACAAAAGTTCACCGGGCATGACTTTCCCAATACAAAAGTTCACCGGGCACGACTTTCCCAATACAAAAGTTCACCGGGCATGACTTTCCCAATACAAAAGTTCACCGGGCATGACTTTCCCAATACAAAAGTTCACCGGGCATGACTTTCCCAATACAAAAGTTCACCGGAGATGACTTTTCCCATACAAAAGTTCACCGGAGATGACTTTCCCAATACAAAAGTTCACCGGAGATGACTTTTCCCATACAAAAGTTCACCGGAGATGACTTTCCCAATACAAAAGTTCACCGGAGATGACTTTCCCAATACAAAAGTTCACCGGAGATGACTTTCCCAATACAAAAGTTCACCGGAGATGACTTTTCCCATACAAAAGTTCACCGGAGATGACTTTCCCAATACAAAAGTTCACCGGAGATGACTTTCCCAATACAAAAGTTCACCGGAGATGACTTTTCCCATACAAAAGTTCACCGGAGATGACTTTCCCAATACAAAAGTTCACCGGAGATGACTTTTCCCATACAAAAGTTCACCGGAGATGACTTTCCCAATACAAAAGTTCACCGGAGATGACTTTTCCCATACAAAAGTTCACCGGAGATGACTTTCCCAATACAAAAGTTCACCGGAGATGACTTTTCCCATACAAAAGTTCACCGGAGATGACTTTCCCAATACAAAAGTTCACCGGAGATGACTTTCCCAATACAAAAGTTCACCGGAGATGACTTTTCCCATACAAAAGTTCACCGGAGATGACTTTCCCAATACAAAAGTTCACCGGGCACGACTTTCCCAATACAAAAGTTCACCGGAGATGACTTTTCCCATACAAAAGTTCACCGGAGATGACTTTCCCAATACAAAAGTTCACCGGAGATGACTTTTCCCATAAAAAAGTTCACCGGAGATGACTTTCCCAATACAAAAGTTCACCGGAGATGACTTTCCCAATACAAAAGTTCACCGGAGATGACTTTTCCCATACAAAAGTTCACCGGAGATGACTTTCCCAATATAAAAGTTCACCGGAGATGACTTTCCCAATACAAAAGTTCACCGGAGATGACTTTCCCAATACAAAAGTTCACCGGAGATGACTTTCCCAATACAAAAGTTCACCGGAGATGACTTTTCCCAATACAAAAGTTCACCGGAGATGACTTTCCCAATACAAAAGTTCACCGGAGATGACTTCCCAATACAAAAGTTCACCGGAGATGACTTTCCCAATACAAAAGTTCACCGGAGATGACTTTTCCCATACAAAAGTTCACCGGAGATGACTTTCCCAATACAAAAGTTCACCGGAGATGACTTTCCCAATACAAAAGTTCACCGGAGATGACTTTCCCAATACAAAAGTTCACCGGAGATGACTTTCCCAATACAAAAGTTCACCGGGCATGACTTTCCCAATACAAAAGTTCACCGGGCATGACTTTCCCAATACAAAAGTTCACCGGAGATGACTTTTCCCATACAAAAGTTCACCGGAGATGACTTTCCCAATACAAAAGTTCACCGGAGATGACTTTTCCCATACAAAAGTTCACCGGAGATGACTTTCCCAATACAAAAGTTCACCGGAGATGACTTTCCCAATACAAAAGTTCACCGGAGATGACTTTCCCAATACAAAAGTTCACCGGAGATGACTTTTCCCATACAAAAGTTCACCGGAGATGACTTTCCCAATACAAAAGTTCACCGGAGATGACTTTCCCAATACAAAAGTTCACCGGAGATGACTTTTCCCATACAAAAGTTCACCGGAGATGACTTTCCCAATACAAAAGTTCACCGGAGATGACTTTTCCCATACAAAAGTTCACCGGAGATGACTTTCCCAATACAAAAGTTCACCGGAGATGACTTTTCCCATACAAAAGTTCACCGGAGATGACTTTCCCAATACAAAAGTTCACCGGAGATGACTTTTCCCATACAAAAGTTCACCGGAGATGACTTTCCCAATACAAAAGTTCACCGGAGATGACTTTCCCAATACAAAAGTTCACCGGAGATGACTTTTCCCATACAAAAGTTCACCGGAGATGACTTTCCCAATACAAAAGTTCACCGGGCACGACTTTCCCAATACAAAAGTTCACCGGAGATGACTTTTCCCATACAAAAGTTCACCGGAGATGACTTTCCCAATACAAAAGTTCACCGGAGATGACTTTTCCCATAAAAAAGTTCACCGGAGATGACTTTCCCAATACAAAAGTTCACCGGAGATGACTTTCCCAATACAAAAGTTCACCGGAGATGACTTTTCCCATACAAAAGTTCACCGGAGATGACTTTCCCAATATAAAAGTTCACCGGAGATGACTTTCCCAATACAAAAGTTCACCGGAGATGACTTTCCCAATACAAAAGTTCACCGGAGATGACTTTCCCAATACAAAAGTTCACCGGAGATGACTTTTCCCAATACAAAAGTTCACCGGAGATGACTTTCCCAATACAAAAGTTCACCGGAGATGACTTCCCAATACAAAAGTTCACCGGAGATGACTTTCCCAATACAAAAGTTCACCGGAGATGACTTTTCCCATACAAAAGTTCACCGGAGATGACTTTCCCAATACAAAAGTTCACCGGAGATGACTTTCCCAATACAAAAGTTCACCGGAGATGACTTTCCCAATACAAAAGTTCACCGGAGATGACTTTCCCAATACAAAAGTTCACCGGAGATGACTTTCCCAATACAAAAGTTCACCGGGCATGACTTTCCCAATACAAAAGTTCACCGGAGATGACTTTCCCAATATAAAAGTTCACCGGAGATGACTTTTCCCATACAAAAGTTCACCGGGCATGACTTTCCCAATACAAAAGTTCACCGGGCACGACTTTCCCAATACAAAAGTTCACCGGGCATGACTTTCCCAATACAAAAGTTCACCGGGCATGACATTCCCAATACAAAAGTTCACCGGGCATGACTTTCCCAATACAAAAGTTCACCGGAGATGACTTTTCCCATACAAAAGTTCACCGGAGATGACTTTCCCAATACAAAAGTTCACCGGAGATGACTTTCCCAATACAAAAGTTCACCGGAGATGACTTTTCCCATACAAAAGTTCACCGGAGATGACTTTCCCAATACAAAAGTTCACCGGAGATGACTTTTCCCATACAAAAGTTCACCGGAGATGACTTTCCCAATACAAAAGTTCACCGGAGATGACTTTTCCCATACAAAAGTTCACCGGAGATGACTTTCCCAATACAAAAGTTCACCGGAGATGACTTTTCCCATACAAAAGTTCACCGGAGATGACTTTCCCAATACAAAAGTTCACCGGAGATGACTTTTCCCATACAAAAGTTCACCGGAGATGACTTTTCCCATACAAAAGTTCACCGGAGATGACTTTTCCCATACAAAAGTTCACCGGAGATGACTTTTCCCATACAAAAGTTCACCGGAGATGACTTTCCCAATACAAAAGTTCACCGGAGATGACTTTCCCAATACAAAAGTTCACCGGAGATGACTTTCCCAATACAAAAGTTCACCGGAGATGACTTTTCCCATACAAAAGTTCACCGGAGATGACTTTTCCCATACAAAAGTTCACCGGAGATGACTTTCCCAATACAAAAGTTCACCGGAGATGACTTTTCCCATACAAAAGTTCACCGGGAATGACTTTCACAATACAAAAGTTCACCGGAGATGACTTTCCCAATACAAAAGTTCACCGGAGATGACTTTCCCAATACAAAAGTTCACCGGAGATGACTTTCCCAATACAAAAGTTCACCGGAGATGACTTTCCCAATATAAAAGTTCACCGGGCATGACTTTCCCAATACAAAAGTTCACCGGGCACGACTTTCCCAATACAAAAGTTCACCGGAGATGACTTTCCCAATACAAAAGTTCACCGGAGATGACTTTTCCCATACAAAAGTTCACCGGAGATGACTTTCCCAATACAAAAGTTCACCGGAGATGACTTTCCCAATACAAAAGTTCACCGGAGATGACTTTCCCAATACAAAAGTTCACCGGAGATGACTTTCCCAATACAAAAGTTCACCGGAGATGACTTTCCCAATACAAAAGTTCACCGGGCATGACTTTCCCAATACAAAAGTTCACCGGAGATGACTTTCCCAATATAAAAGTTCACCGGAGATGACTTTTCCCATACAAAAGTTCACCGGGCATGACTTTCCCAATACAAAAGTTCACCGGGCACGACTTTCCCAATACAAAAGTTCACCGGGCATGACTTTCCCAATACAAAAGTTCACCGGGCATGACTTTCCCAATACAAAAGTTCACCGGGCATGACTTTCCCAATACAAAAGTTCACCGGAGATGACTTTTCCCATACAAAAGTTCACCGGAGATGACTTTCCCAATACAAAAGTTCACCGGAGATGACTTTTCCCATACAAAAGTTCACCGGAGATGACTTTCCCAATACAAAAGTTCACCGGAGATGACTTTTCCCATACAAAAGTTCACCGGAGATGACTTTCCCAATACAAAAGTTCACCGGAGATGACTTTTCCCATACAAAAGTTCACCGGAGATGACTTTCCCAATACAAAAGTTCACCGGAGATGACTTTTCCCATACAAAAGTTCACCGGAGATGACTTTCCCAATACAAAAGTTCACCGGAGATGACTTTTCCCATACAAAAGTTCACCGGAGATGACTTTCCCAATACAAAAGTTCACCGGAGATGACTTTTCCCATACAAAAGTTCACCGGAGATGACTTTCCCAATACAAAAGTTCACCGGAGATGACTTTTCCCATACAAAAGTTCACCGGAGATGACTTTTCCCATACAAAAGTTCACCGGAGATGACTTTTCCCATACAAAAGTTCACCGGAGATGACTTTTCCCATACAAAAGTTCACCGGAGATGACTTTCCCAATACAAAAGTTCACCGGAGATGACTTTCCCAATACAAAAGTTCACCGGAGATGACTTTCCCAATACAAAAGTTCACCGGAGATGACTTTTCCCATACAAAAGTTCACCGGAGATGACTTTTCCCATACAAAAGTTCACCGGAGATGACTTTCCCAATACAAAAGTTCACCGGAGATGACTTTTCCCATACAAAAGTTCACCGGGAATGACTTTCACAATACAAAAGTTCACCGGAGATGACTTTCCCAATACAAAAGTTCACCGGAGATGACTTTCCCAATACAAAAGTTCACCGGAGATGACTTTCCCAATACAAAAGTTCACCGGAGATGACTTTCCCAATATAAAAGTTCACCGGGCATGACTTTCCCAATACAAAAGTTCACCGGGCACGACTTTCCCAATACAAAAGTTCACCGGAGATGACTTTCCCAATACAAAAGTTCACCGGAGATGACTTTTCCCATACAAAAGTTCACCGGAGATGACTTTCCCAATACAAAAGTTCACCGGAGATGACTTTTCCCATACAAAAGTTCACCGGAGATGACTTTTCCCATACAAAAGTTCACCGGAGATGACTTTCCCAATACAAAAGTTCACCGGAGATGACTTTCCCAATACAAAAGTTCACCGGGCATGACTTTCCCAATACAAAAGTTCACCGGGCACGACTTTCCCAATACAAAAGTTCACCGGGCATGACTTTCCCAATACAAAAATTCACCGGGCATGACTTTCCCAATACAAAAGTTCACCGGGCATGACTTTCCCAATACAAAAGTTCACCGGAGATGACTTTTCCCATACAAAAGTTCACCGGAGATGACTTTCCCAATACAAAAGTTCACCGGAGATGACTTTTCCCATACAAAAGTTCACCGGAGATGACTTTCCCAATACAAAAGTTCACCGGAGATGACTTTTCCCATACAAAAGTTCACCGGAGATGACTTTCCCAATACAAAAGTTCACCGGAGATGACTTTTCCCATACAAAAGTTCACCCGAGATGACTTTCCCAATACAAAAGTTCACCGGAGATGACTTTCCCAATACAAAAGTTCACCGGGCATGACTTTCCCAATACAAAAGTTCACCGGGCACGACTTTCCCAATACAGAAGTTCACCGGGCATGACTTTCCCAATACAAAAGTTCACCGGGCATGACTTTCCCAATACAAAAGTTCACCGGGCATGACTTTCCCAATACAAAAGTTCACCGGAGATGACTTTTCCCATACAAAAGTTCACCGGAGATGACTTTCCCAATACAAAAGTTCACCGGAGATGACTTTCCCAATATAAAAGTTCACCGGGCATGACTTTCCCAATACAAAAGTTCACCGGGCATGACTTTCCCAATACAAAAGTTCACCGGAGATGACTTTCCCATACAAAAGTTCACCGGAGATGACTTTCCCAATACAAAAGTTCACCGGGCACGACTTTCCCAATACAAAAGTTCACCGGGCATGACTTTCCCAATACAAAAGTTCACCGGAGATGACTTTCCCATACAAAAGTTCACCGGAGATGACTTTCCCAATACAAAAGTTCACCGGGCACGACTTTCCCAATACAAAAGTTCACCGGGCATGACTTTCCCAATACAAAAGTTCACCGGAGATGACTTTCCCATACAAAAGTTCACCGGAGATGACTTTCCCAATACAAAAGTTCACCGGAGATGACTTTCCCAATACAAAAGTTCACCTTAGATGACTTTCCTAATACAAAAGTTCACCGGAGATGACTTTTCCCATACAAAAGTTCACCGGAGATGACTTTCCCAATACAAAAGTTCACCGGAGATGACTTTTCCCATACAAAAGTTCACCGGAGATGACTTTTCCCATACAAAAGTTCACCGGAGATGACTTTCCCAATACAAAAGTTCACCGGAGATGACTTTCCCAATATAAAAGTTCACCGGAGATGACTTTCCCAATACAAAAGTTCACCGGAGATGACTTTTCCCATACAAAAGTTCACCGGAGATGACTTTCCCAATACAAAAGTTCACCGGAGATGACTTTTCCCATACAAAAGTTCACCGGAGATGACTTTCCCAATACAAAAGTTCACCGGAGATGACTTTCCCAATACAAAAGTTCACCGGGCATGACTTTCCCAATACAAAAGTTCACCGGGCACGACTTTCCCAATACAAAAGTTCACCGGGCATGACTTTCCCAATACAAAAGTTCACCGGAGATGACTTTTCCCATACAAAAGTTCACCGGAGATGACTTTCCCAATACAAAAGTTCACCGGAGATGACTTTCCCAATACAAAAGTTCACCGGAGATGACTTTCCCAATACAAAAGTTCACCGGAGATGACTTTCCCAATACAAAAGTTCACCGGGCATGACTTTCCCAATACAAAAGTTCACCGGAGATGACTTTCCCAATACAAAAGTTCACCGGAGATGACTTTCCCAATACAAAAGTTCACCGGGCATGACTTTCCCAATACAAAAGTTCACCGGAGATGACTTTTCCCATACAAAAGTTCACCGGAGATGACTTTCCCAATACCAAAGTTCACCGGAGATGACTTTCCCAATACAAAAGTTCACCGGAGATGACTTTTCCCATACAAAAGTTCACCGGAGATGACTTTCCCAATACAAAAGTTCACCGGAGATGACTTTTCCCATACAAAAGTTCACCGGAGATGACTTTCCCAATACAAAAGTTCACCGGAGATGACTTTCCCAATACAAAAGTTCACCGGAGATGACTTTTCCCATACAAAAGTTCACCGGAGATGACTTTCCCAATACAAAAGTTCACCGGATAACTTTCCCAATACAAAAGTTCACCGGAGATGACTTTTCCCATACAAAAGTTCACCGGAGATGACTTTCCCAATACAAAAGTTCACCGGAGATGACTTTCCCAATACAAAAGTTCACCGGAGATGACTTTTCCCATACAAAAGTTCACCGGAGATGACTTTCCCAATACAAAAGTTCACCGGAGATGACTTTTCCCATGCAAAAGTTCACCGGAGATGACTTTCCCAATACAAAAGTTCACCGGAGATGACTTTTCCCATACAAAAGTTCACCGGAGATGACTTTCCCAATACAAAAGTTCACCGGAGATGACTTTTCCCATACAAAAGTTCACCGGAGATGACTTTCCCAATACAAAAGTTCACCGGAGATGACTTTCCCAATACAAAAGTTCACCGGAGATGACTTTCCCAATACAAAAGTTCACCGGAGATGACTTTCCCAATACAAAAGTTCACCGGAGATGACTTTCCCAATACAAAAGTTCACCGGAGATGACTTTCCCAATACAAAAGTTCACCGGAGATGACTTTTCCCATACAAAAGTTCACCGGAGATGACTTTCCCAATACAAAAGTTCACCGGAGATGACTTTTCCCATACAAAAGTTCACCGGAGATGACTTTCCCAATACAAAAGTTCACCGGAGATGACTTTCCCAATACAAAAGTTCACCGGAGATGACTTTTCCCATACAAAAGTTCACCGGAGATGACTTTCCCAATACAAAAGTTCACCGGAGATGACTTTCCCAATACAAAAGTTCACCGGAGATGACTTTTCCCAATACAAAAGTTCACCGGAGATGACTTTCCCAATACAAAAGTTCACCGGAGATGACTTTTCCCATACAAAAGTTCACCGGAGATGACTTTCCCAATACAAAAGTTCACCGGAGATGACTTTTCCCATACAAAAGTTCACCGGAGATGACTTTCCCAATACAAAAGTTCACCGGAGATGACTTTCCCAATACAAAAGTTCACCGGAGATGACTTTTCCCATACAAAAGTTCACCGGAGATGACTTTCCCAATACAAAAGTTCACCGGAGATGGCTTTTCCCATACAAAAGTTCACCGGAGATGACTTTCCCAATACAAAATTCACCGGAGATGACTTTTCCCATACAAAAGTTCACCGGAGATGACTTTCCCAATACAAAAGTTCACCGGAGATGACTTTTCCCATACAAAAGTTCACCGGAGATGACTTTCCCAATACAAAAGTTCACCGGAGATGACTTTCCCAATACAAAAGTTCACCGGAGATGACTTTTCCCATACAAAAGTTCACCGGAGATGACTTTCCCAATACAAAAGTTCACCGGAGATGACTTTCCCAATACAAAAGTTCACCGGAGATGACTTTTCCCATACAAAAGTTCACCGGAGATGACTTTCCCAATACAAAAGTTCACCGGATAACTTTCCCAATACAAAAGTTCACCGGAGATGACTTTTCCCATACAAAAGTTCACCGGAGATGACTTTCCCAATACAAAAGTTCACCGGAGATGACTTTCCCAATACAAAAGTTCACCGGAGATGACTTTTCCCATACAAAAGTTCACCGGAGATGACTTTCCCAATACAAAAGTTCACCGGAGATGACTTTTCCCATGCAAAAGTTCACCGGAGATGACTTTCCCAATACAAAAGTTCACCGGAGATGACTTTTCCCATACAAAAGTTCACCGGAGATGACTTTCCCAATACAAAAGTTCACCGGAGATGACTTTTCCCATACAAAAGTTCACCGGAGATGACTTTCCCAATACAAAAGTTCACCGGAGATGACTTTCCCAATACAAAAGTTCACCGGAGATGACTTTCCCAATACAAAAGTTCACCGGAGATGACTTTCCCAATACAAAAGTTCACCGGAGATGACTTTCCCAATACAAAAGTTCACCGGAGATGACTTTCCCAATACAAAAGTTCACCGGAGATGACTTTTCCCATACAAAAGTTCACCGGAGATGACTTTCCCAATACAAAAGTTCACCGGAGATGACTTTTCCCATACAAAAGTTCACCGGAGATGACTTTCCCAATACAAAAGTTCACCGGAGATGACTTTCCCAATACAAAAGTTCACCGGAGATGACTTTTCCCATACAAAAGTTCACCGGAGATGACTTTCCCAATACAAAAGTTCACCGGAGATGACTTTCCCAATACAAAAGTTCACCGGAGATGACTTTTCCCAATACAAAAGTTCACCGGAGATGACTTTCCCAATACAAAAGTTCACCGGAGATGACTTTTCCCATACAAAAGTTCACCGGAGATGAATTTCCCAATACAAAAGTTCACCGGAGATGACTTTTCCCATACAAAAGTTCACCGGAGATGACTTTCCCAATACAAAAGTTCACCGGAGATGACTTTCCCAATACAAAAGTTCACCGGAGATGACTTTTCCCATACAAAAGTTCACCGGAGATGACTTTCCCAATACAAAAGTTCACCGGAGATGGCTTTTCCCATACAAAAGTTCACCGGAGATGACTTTCCCAATACAAAATTCACCGGAGATGACTTTTCCCATACAAAAGTTCACCGGAGATGACTTTCCCAATACAAAAGTTCACCGGAGATGACTTTTCCCATACAAAAGTTCACCGGAGATGACTTTCCCAATACAAAAGTTCACCGGAGATGACTTTCCCAATACAAATGTTCACCGGAGATGACTTTTCCCATACAAAAGTTCACCGGAGATGACTTTCCCAATACAAAAGTTCACCGGGCACGACTTTCCCAATACAAAAGTTCACCGGGCATGACTTTCCCAATACAAAAGTTCACCGGGCATGACTTTCCCAATACAAAAGTTCACCGGGCATGACTTTCCCAATACAAAAGTTCACCGGAGATGACTTTTCCCATACAAAAGTTCACCGGAGATGACTTTCCCAATACAAAAGTTCACCGGAGATGACTTTTCCCATACAAAAGTTCACCGGAGATGACTTTCCCAATACAAAAGTTCACCGGAGATGACTTTCCCAATACAAAAGTTCACCGGGCATGACTTTCCCAATACAAAAATTCACCGGAGATGACTTTCCCAATACAAAAGTTCACCGGGCATGACTTTCCCAAAACAAAAGTTCACCGGAGATGACTTTCCCAATACAAAAGTTCACCGGGCATGACTTTCCCAATACAAAAGTTCACCGGAGATGACTTTCCCATACAAAAGTTCACCGGGCACGACTTTCCCAATACAAAAGTTCACCGGGCATGACTTTCCCAATACAAAAGTTCACCGGAGATGACTTTCCCAATACAAAAGTTCACCGGGCACGACTTTCCCAATACAAAAGTTCACCGGAGATGACTTTCCCAATATAAAAGTTCACCGGGCATGACTTTCCCAATACAAAAGTTCACCGGGCACGACTTTCCCAATACAAAAGTTCACCGGAGATGACTTTCCCAATACAAAAGTTCACCGGAGATGACTTTCCCAATACAAAAGTTCACCGGAGATGACTTTTCCCATACAAAAGTTCACCGGAGATGACTTTCCCAATACAAAAGTTCACCGGAGATGACTTTCCCAATACAAAAGTTCACCGGAGATGACTTTCCCAATACAAAAGTTCACCGGAGATGACTTTCCCAATACAAAAGTTCACCGGAGATGACTTTTCCCATACAAAAGTTCACCGGAGATGACTTTCCCAATACAAAATTTCACCGGAGATGACTTTCCCAATACAAAAGTTCACCGGGCATGACTTTCCCAATACAAAAGTTCACCGGGCACGACTTTCCCAATACAAAAGTTCACCGGGCATGACTTTCCCAATACAAAAGTTCACCGGGCATGACTTTCCCAATACAAAAGTTCACCGGGCATGACTTTCCCAATACAAAAGTTCACCGGAGATGACTTTTCCCATACAAAAGTTCACCGGAGATGACTTTCCCAATACAAAAGTTCACCGGAGATGACTTTTCCCATACAAAAGTTCACCGGAGATGACTTTCCCAATACAAAAGTTCACCGGAGATGACTTTCCCAATACAAAAGTTCACCGGAGATGACTTTTCCCATACAAAAGTTCACCGGAGATGACTTTCCCAATACAAAAGTTCACCGGAGATGACTTTTCCCATACAAAAGTTCACCGGAGATGACTTTTCCCATACAAAAGTTCACCGGGCATGACTTTCCCAATACAAAAGTTCACCGGGCATGACTTTCCCAATACAAAAGTTCACCGGGCATGATTTTCCCAATACAAAAGTTCACCGGAGATGACTTTTCCCATACAAAAGTTCACCGGAGATGACTTTTCCCATACAAAAGTTCACCGGAGATGACTTTCCCAATACAAAAGTTCACCGGAGATGACTTTCCCAATACAAAAGTTCACCGGAGATGACTTTTCCCATACAAAAGTTCACCGGAGATGACTTTCCCAATACAAAAGTTCACCGGAGATGACTTTCCCAATACAAAAGTTCACCGGAGATGACTTTCCCAATACAAAAGTTCACCGGGCATGACTTTCCCAATACAAAAGTTCACCGGAGATGACTTTTCCCATACAAAAGTTCACCGGAGATGACTTTCCCAATACAAAAGTTCACCGGAGATGACTTTCCCAATACAAAAGTTCACCGGAGATGACTTTTCCCATACAAAAGTTCACCGGAGATGACTTTCCCAATACAAAAGTTCACCGGAGATGACTTTTCCCATACAAAAGTTCACCGGAGATGACTTTCCCAATACAAAAGTTCACCGGAGATGACTTTTCCCATACAAAAGTTCACCGGAGATGACTTTCCCAATACAAAAGTTCACCGGAGATGACTTTCCCAATACAAAAGTTCACCGGGCATGACTTTCCCAATACAAAAGTTCACCGGAGATGACTTTCCCAATACAAAAGTTCACCGGGCATGACTTTCCCAATACAAAAGTTCACCGGGCATGACTTTCCCAATACAAAAGTTCACCGGGCATGACTTTCCCAATACAAAAGTTCACCGGAGATGACTTTTCCCATACAAAAGTTCACCGGAGATGATTTTCCCAATACAAAAGTTCACCGGAGATGACTTTTCCCATACAAAAGTTCACCGGAGATGACTTTCCCAATACAAAAGTTCACCGGAGATGACTTTCCCAATACAAAAGTTCACCGGGCATGACTTTCCCAATACAAAAGTTCACCGGAGATGACTTTCCCAATACAAAAGTTCACCGGACATGACTTTCCCAAAACAAAAGTTCACCGGAGATGACTTTCCCAATACAAAAGTTCACCGGGCATGACTTTCCCAATACAAAAGTTCACGGAGATGACTTTCCCATACAAAAGTTCACCGGAGATGACTTTCCCAATACAAAAGTTCACCGGGCACGACTTTCCCAATACAAAAGTTCACCGGAGATGACTTTCCCAATATAAAAGTTCACCGGGCATGACTTTCCCAATACAAAAGTTCACCGGGCACGACTTTCCCAATACAAAAGTTCACCGGAGATGACTTTCCCAATACAAAAGTTCACCGGAGATGACTTTCCCAATACAAAAGTTCACCGGGCATGACTTTCCCAATACAAAAGTTCACCGGAGATGACTTTCCCAATACAAAAGTTCACTGGGCATGACTTTCCCAATATAAAAGTTCACCGGGCATGACTTTCCCAATACAAAAGTTCACCGGAGATGACTTTCCCAATACAAAAGTTCACCGGAGATGACTTTTCCCATACAAAAGTTCACCGGAGATGACTTTCCCAATACAAAAGTTCACCGGGCATGACTTTCCCAAAACAAAAGTTCACCGGGCATGACTTTCCCAATACAAAAGTTCACCGGAGATGCCTTTCCCAATACAAAAGTTCACCGGAGATGACTTTCCCAATACAAAAGTTCACCGGAGATGACTTTTCCCATACAAAAGTTCACCGGAGATGACTTTTCCCATACAAAAGTTCACCGGAGATGACTTTCCCAATACAAAAGTTCACCGGGCATGACTTCCCCAATACAAAAGTTCACCGGAGATGACTTTCCCATACAAAAGTTCACCGGAGATGACTTTCCCAATACAAAAGTTCACCGGGCACGACTTTCCCAATACAAAAGTTCACCGGAGATGACTTTCCCAATATAAAAGTTCACCGGGCATGACTTTCCCAATACAAAAGTTCACCGGGCACGACTTTCCCAATACAAAAGTTCACCGGAGATGACTTTCCCAATACAAAAGTTCACCGGAGATGACTTTCCCAATACAAAAGTTCACCGGGCATGACTTTCCCAATACAAAAGTTCACCGGAGATGACTTTCCCAATACAAAAGTTCACCGGGCATGTCTTTGCCAATATAAAAGTTCACCGGGCATGACTTTCCCAATACAAAAGTTCACCGGAGATGACTTTCCCAATACAAAAGTTCACCGGAGATGACTTTTCCCATACAAAAGTTCACCGGAGATGACTTTCCCAATACAAAAGTTCACCGGGCATGACTTTCCCAAAACAAAAGTTCACCGGGCATGACTTTCCCAATACAAAAGTTCACCGGAGATGACTTTCCCAATACAAAAGTTCACCGGAGAATACTTTCCCAATACAAAAGTTCACCGGAGATGACTTTTCCCATACAAAAGTTCACCGGAGATGACTTTTCCCATACAAAAGTTCACCGGGCATGACTTTCCCAATACAAAAGTTCACCGGGCATGACTTTCCCAATACAAAAGTTCACCGGGCATGACTTTCCCAATACAAAAGTTCACCGGAGATGACTTTTCCAATATAAAATTTCACCGGAGATGACTTTCCCAATACAAAAGTTCACCGGAGATGACTTTCCCAATACAAAAGTTCACCGGAGATGACTTTCCCAATACAAAAGTTCACCGGAGATGACTTTCCCAATACAAAAGTTCACCGGAGATGACTTTTCCCATACAAAAGTTCACCGGAGATGACTTTCCCAATACAAAAGTTCACCGGAGATGACTTTCCCAATACAAAAGTTCACCGGAGATGACTTTTCCCATATAAAAGTTCACCGGAGATGACTTTCCCAATACAAAAGTTCACCGGAGATGACTTTCCCAATACAAAAGTTCACCGGAGATGACTTTCCCAATACAAAAGTTCACCGGAGATGACTTTTCCCATACAAAAGTTCACCGGAGATGACTTTCCCAATACAAAAGTTCACCGGAGATGACTTTCCCAATACAAAAGTTCACCGGGCATGACTTTCCCAATACAAAAGTTCACCGGGCACGACTTTCCCAATACAAAAGTTCACCGGGCATGACTTTCCCAATACAAAAGTTCACCGGGCATGACTTTCCCAATACAAAAGTTCACCGGGCATGACTTTCCCAATACAAAAGTTCACCGGAGATGACTTTTCCCATACAAAAGTTCACCGGAGATGACTTTCCCAATACAAAAGTTCACCGGAGATGACTTTTCCCATACAAAAGTTCACCGGAGATGACTTTCCCAATACAAAAGTTCACCGGAGATGACTTTCCCAATACAAAAGTTCACCGGAGATGACTTTTCCCATACAAAAGTTCACCGGAGATGACTTTCCCAATACAAAAGTTCACCGGAGATGACTTTTCCCATACAAAAGTTCACCGGAGATGACTTTTCCCATACAAAAGTTCACCGGGCATGACTTTCCCAATACAAAAGTTCACCGGGCATGACTTTCCCAATACAAAAGTTCACCGGGCATGACTTTCCCAATACAAAAGTTCACCGGAGATGACTTTTCCCATACAAAAGTTCACCGGAGATGACTTTTCCCATACAAAAGTTCACCGGAGATGACTTTCCCAATACAAAAGTTCACCGGAGATGACTTTCCCAATACAAAAGTTCACCGGAGATGACTTTTCCCATACAAAAGTTCACCGGAGATGACTTTCCCAATACAAAAGTTCACCGGAGATGACTTTCCCAATACAAAAGTTCACCGGGCATGACTTTCCCAATACAAAAGTTCACCGGAGATGACTTTCCCAATACAAAAGTTCACCGGGCATGACTTTCCCAATACAAAAGTTCACCGGAGATGACTTTTCCCATACAAAAGTTCACCGGAGATGACTTTCCCAATACAAAAGTTCACCGGGCACGACTTTCCCAATACAAAAGTTCACCGGGCATGACTTTCCCAATACAAAAGTTCACCGGGCATGACTTTCCCAATACAAAAGTTCACCGGGCATGACTTTCCCAATACAAAAGTTCACCGGAGATGACTTTTCCCATACAAAAGTTCACCGGAGATGACTTTCCCAATACAAAAGTTCACCGGAGATGACTTTTCCCATACAAAAGTTCACCGGAGATGACTTTCCCAATACAAAAGTTCACCGGAGATGACTTTCCCAATACAAAAGTTCACCGGAGATGACTTTTCCCATACAAAAGTTCACCGGAGATGACTTTCCCAATACAAAAGTTCACCGGAGATGACTTTTCCCATACAAAAGTTCACCGGAGATGACTTTCCCAATACAAAAGTTCACCGGAGATGACTTTCCCAATACAAAAGTTCATCGGAGATGACTTTTCCCATACAAAAGTTCACCGGAGATGACTTTCCCAATACAAAAGTTCACCGGGCATGACTTTCCCAATACAAAAGTTCACCGGAGATGACTTTTCCCATACAAAAGTTCACCGGAGATGACTTTCCCAATACAAAAGTTCACCGGAGATGACTTTTCCCATACAAAAGTTCACCGGAGATGACTTTCCCAATACAAAAGTTCACCGGAGATGACTTTCCCAATACAAAAGTTCACCGGAGATGACTTTTCCCATACAAAAGTTCACCGGAGATGACTTTCCCAATACAAAAGTTCACCGGAGATGACTTTTCCCATACAAAAGTTCACCGGAGATGACTTTTCCCATACAAAAGTTCACCGGAGATGACTTTCCCAATACAAAAGTTCACCGGAGATGACTTTCCCAATACAAAAGTTCACCGGAGATGACTTTTCCCATACAAAAGTTCACCGGAGATGACTTTCCCAATACAAAAGTTCACCGGAGATGACTTTCCCAATACAAAAGATCACCGGAGATGACTTTTCCCATACAAAAGTTCACCGGAGATGACTTTCCCAATACAAAAGTTCACCGGAGATGACTTTCCCAATACAAAAGTTCACCGGAGATGACTTTTCCCATACAAAATTTCACCGGAGATGACTTTTCCCAATACAAAAGTTCACCGGAGATGACTTTCCCAATACAAAAGTTCACCGGAGATGACTTTCCCAATACAAAAGTTCACCGGGCACGACTTTCCCAATACAAAAGTTCACCGGAGATGACTTTCCCAATATAAAAGTTCACCGGAGATGACTTTTCCCAATACAAAAGTTCACCGGAGATGACTTTCCCAATACAAAAGTTCACCGGAGATGACTTTCCCAATACAAAAGTTCACCTTGCACGACTTTCCCAATACAAAAGTTCACCGGAGATGACATTCCCAATACAAAAGTTCACCGGAGACGACTTTCCCAATACAAAAGTTCACCGGAGATGACTTTTCCCATACAAAAGTTCACCGGAGATGACTTTCCCAATACAAAAGTTCACCGGAGATGACTTTTCCCAATACAAAACTTCACCGGAGATGACTTTCCCAATACAAAAGTTCACCGGAGATGACTTTTCCCAATACAAAAGTTCACCGGAGATGACTTTCCCAATACAAAAGTTCACCGGAGATGACTTTTCCCATACAAAAGTTCACCGGAGATGACTTTCCCAATACAAAAGTTCACCGGAGATGACTTTTCCCATACAAAAGTTCACCGGAGATGACTTTCCCAATACAAAAGTTCACCGGAGAGGACTTTCCCAATACAAAAGTTCACCGGAGATGACTTTTCCCATACAAAAGTTCACCGGAGATGACTTTCCCAATACAAAAGTTCACCGGGCACGACTTTCCCAATACAAAAGTTCACCGGAGATGACTTTCCCAATATAAAAGTTCACCGGAGATGACTTTTCCCATACAAAAGTTCACCGGAGATGACTTTCCCAATACAAAAGTTCACCGGAGATGACTTTCCCAATACAAAAGTTCACCGGAGATGACTTTTCCCATACAAAAGTTCACCGGAGATGACTTTTCCCATACAAAAGTTCACCGGAGATGACTTTCCCAATATAAAAGTTCAACGGAGATGACTTTTCCCATACAAAAGTTCACCGGAGATGACTTTCCCAATACAAAAGTTCACCGGAGATGACTTTCCCAATACAAAAGTTCACCGGAGATGACTTTTCCCATACAAAAGTTCACCGGAGATGACTTTCCCAATACAAAAGTTCACCGGAGATGACTTTCCCAATACAAAAGTTCACCGGAGATGACTTTTCCCATACAAAAGTTCACCGGAGATGACTTTCCCAATACAAAAGTTCACCGAAGATGACTTTTCCCATACAAAAGTTCACCGGAGATGACTTTCCCAATACAAAAGTTCACCGGAGATGACTTTTCCCATACAAAAGTTCACCGGAGATGACTTTCCCAATACAAAAGTTCACCGGGCATGACTTTCCCAATACAAAAGTTCACCGGAGATGACTTTTCCCATACAAAAGTTCACCGGGCATGACTTTCCCAATACAAAAGTTCACCGGAGATGACTTTCCCAATACAAAAGTTCACCGGAGATGACTTTTCCCATACAAAAGTTCACCGGAGATGACTTTTCCCATACAAAAGTTCACCGGAGATGACTTTCCCAATACAAAAGTTCACCGGGCATGACTTTCCCAATACAAAAGTTCACCGGAGATGACTTTTCCCATACAAAAGTTCACCGGAGATGACTTTCCCAATACAAAAGTTCACCGGGCATGACTTTCCCAATACAAAAGTTCACCGGGCACGACTTTCCCAATACAAAAGTTCACCGGGCATGACTTTCCCAATACAAAAGTTCACCGGGCATGACTTTCCCAATACAAAAGTTCACCGGGCATGACTTTCCCAATACAAAAGTTCACCGGAGATGACTTTTCCCATACAAAAGTTCACCGGAGATGACTTTCCCAATACAAAATTTCACCGGAGATGACTTTTCCCATACAAAAGTTCACCGGAGATGACTTTCCCAATACAAAAGTTCACCGGAGATGACTTTCCCAATACAAAAGTTCACCGGAGATGACTTTTCCCATACAAATGTTCACCGGAGATGACTTTCCCAATACAAAAGTTCACCGGAGATGACTTTCCCAATACAAAAGTTCACCGGAGATGACTTTTCCCATACAAAAGTTCACCGGAGATGACTTTCCCAATACAAAAGTTCACCGGAGATGACTTTTCCCATACAAAAGTTCACCGGAGATGACTTTCCCAATACAAAAGTTCACCGGAGATGACTTTTCCCATACAAAAGTTCACCGGAGATGACTTTCCCAATACAAAAGTTCACCGGAGATGACTTTTCCCATACAAAAGTTCACCGGAGATGACTTTCCCAATACAAAAGTTCACCGGAGATGACTTTTCCCATACAAAAGTTCACCGGAGATGACTTTCCCAATACAAAAGTTCACCGGAGATGACTTTTCCCATACAAAAGTTCACCGGAGATGACTTTCCCAATACAAAAGTTCACCGGGCATGACTTTCCCAATACAAAAGTTCACCGGAGATGACTTTTCCCATACAAAAGTTCACCGGGCATGACTTTCCCAATACAAAAGTTCACCGGAGATGACTTTTCCCATACAAAAGTTCACCGGGCATGACTTTCCCAATACAAAAGTTCACCGGAGATGACTTTTCCCATACAAAAGTTCACCGGAGATGACTTTCCCAATACAAAAGTTCACCGGATATGACTTTTCCCATACAAAAGTTCACCGGAGATGACTTTCCCAATACAAAAGTTCACCGGAGATGACTATTCCCATACAAAAGTTCACCGGAGATGACTTTCCCAATACAAAAGTTCACCGGAGATGACTTTTCCCATACAAAAGTTCACCGGAGATGACTTTCCCAATACAAAAGTTCACCGGGCATGACTTTCCCAATACAAAAGTTCACCGGAGATGACTTTTCCCATACAAAAGTTCACCGGGCATGACTTTCCCAATACAAAAATTCACCGGAGATGACTTTCCCAATACAAAAGTTTACCGGGCACGACTTTCCCAATACAAAAGTTCACCGGGCATGACTTTCCCAATACAAAAGTTCACCGGAGATGACTTTTCCCATACAAAAGTTCACCGGAGATGACTTTCCCAATACAAAAGTTCACCGGAGATGACTTTCCCAATATAAAAGTTCACCGGGCATGACTTTCCCAATACAAAAGTTCACCGGGCATGACTTTCCCAATACAAAAGTTCACCGGAGATGACTTTCCCATACAAAAGTTCACCGGAGATGACTTTCCCAATACAAAAGTTCACCGGGCACGACTTTCCCAATACAAAAGTTCACCGGGCATGACTTTCCCAATACAAAAGTTCACCGGAGATGACTTTCCCATACAAAAGTTCACCGGAGATGACTTTCCCAATACAAAAGTTCACCGGGCACGACTTTCCCAATACAAAAGTTCACCGGGCATGACTTTCCCAATACAAAAGTTCACCGGAGATGACTTTCCCATACAAAAGTTCACCGGAGATGACTTTCCCAATACAAAAGTTCACCGAGATGACTTTCCCAATACAAAAGTTCACCGGAGATGACTTTCCCAATACAAAAGTTCACCGGAGATGACTTTTCCCATACAAAAGTTCACCGGAGATGACTTTCCCAATACAAAAGTTCACCGGAGATGACTTTTCCCATACAAAAGTTCACCGGAGATGACTTTCCCAATACAAAAGTTCACCGGGCATGACTTTCCCAATACAAAAGTTCACCGGGCATGACTTTTCCCATACAAAAGTTCACCGGGCATGACTTTCCCAATACAAAAGTTCACCGGGCATGACTTTCCCAATACAAAAGTTCACCGGGCATGACTTTCCCAATACAAAAGTTCACCGGGCATGACTTTCCCAATACAAAAGTTTACCGGGAATGACTTTCCCAATACAAAAGTTCAGCGGGCATGACTTTCCCAATACAAAAGTTCACCGGGCATGACATTCCCAATACAAAAGTTCACCGGAGATGACTTTCCCAATACAAAAGTTCACCGGAGATGACTTTCCCAATACAAAAGTTCACCGGGCATGACTTTCCCAATACAAAAGTTCACCGGGCATGACTTTCCCAATACAAAAGTTCACCGGAGATGACTTTTCCCATACAAAAGTTCACCGGGCATGACTTTCCCAATACAAAAGTTCACCGGGCATGACTTTTCCCATACAAAAGTTCACCGGGCATGACTTTCCCAATACAAAAGTTCACCGGGCATGACTTTCCCAATACAAAAGTTCACCGGGCATGACTTTCCCAATACAAAAGTTCACCGGGCATGACTTTCCGAATACAAAAGTTCACCGGGAATGACGTTCCCAATACAAAAGTTCAGCGGGCATGACTTTCCCAATACAAAAGTTCACCGGAGATGACTTTTCCCATACAAAAGTTCACCGGAGATGACTTTCCCAATACAAAAGTTCACCGGAGATGACTTTTCCCATACAAAAGTTCACCGGAGATGACTTTCCCAATACAAAAGTTCACCGGAGATGACTTTCCCAATACAAAAGTTCACCGGCGATGACTTTTCCCATACAAAAGTTCACCGGAGATGACTTTCCCATACAAAAGTTCACCGGAGATGACTTTCCCAATACAAAAGTTCACCGGAGATGACTTTTCCCATACAAAAGTTCACCGGAGATGACTTTCCCAATACAAAAGTTCACCGGGCATGACTTTCCCAATACAAAAGTTCACCGGGCACGACTTTCCCAATACAAAAGTTCACCGGAGATGACTTTCCCAATATAAAAGTTCACCGGAGATGACTTTTCCCATACAAAAGTTCACCGGAGATGACTTTCCCAATACAAAAGTTCACCGGAGATGACTTTCCCAATACAAAAGTTCACCGGAGATGACTTTTCCCATACAAAAGTTCACCGGAGATGACTTTCCCAATACAAAAGTTCACCGGAGATGACTTTCCCAATACAAAAGTTCACCGGAGATGACTTTTCCCATACAAAAGTTCACCGGAGATGACTTTCCCAATACAAAAGTTCACCGGAGATGACTTTTCCCATAGAAAAGTTCACCGGAGATGACTTTCCCAATACAAAAGTTCACCGGAGATGACTTTTCCCATACAAAAGTTCACCGGAGATGACTTTCCCAATACAAAAGTTCACCGGGCATGACTTTCCCAATACAAAAGTTCACCGGAGATGACTTTTCCCATACAAAAGTTCACCGGGCATGACTTTCCCAATACAAAAGTTCACCGGGCATGACTTTCCCAATACAAAAGTTCACCGGAGATGACTTTCCCAATACAAAAGTTCACCGAAGATGATTTTCCCAATACAAAAGTTCACCGGGCATGACTTTCCCAATACATAAGTTCACCGGGCATGACTTTCCCAATACAAAAGTTCACCGGAGATGACTTTTCCCATACAAAAGTTCACCGGGCATGACTTTCCCAATACAAAAGTTCACCGGGCATGACTTTTCCCATACAAAAGTTTACCGCAGATGACTTTCCCAATACAAAAGTTCACCGGACATGACTTTCCCAACACAAAAGTTCAGCGGGCATGACTTTCCCAATACAAAAGTTCAGCGGGCATGACTTTCCCAATATAAAAGTGCACCGGGCATGACTTTCTCAATACAAAAGTTCACCGGGCATGACTTTCCCAATACAAAAGGTCACCGGGCATGACTTTCCCAATACAAAAGTTCACCGGGCATGACTTTTCCCATACAAAAGTTAACCGGAGATGACTTTCCCAATACAAATTCACCGGGTATGACTTTCCCAACACAAAAGTTCACCGGGCATGACTTTCCCATACAAAAGTTCACCGGGCATGACTTTTCCCATACAAAAGTTCACCGGGCATGACTTTCCCAATATAAAAGTTCACCGGGCATGACTTTCTCAATACAAAAGTTCACCGGGCATGACTTTCCCAATACAAAAGTTCAACGGGCATGACTTTCCCAATACAAAAGTTCACCGGGCATGACTTTCCCAATACAAAAGTTCACCGGGCATGACTTCCCCAAAACAAAATTCACCGGGCATGACTTTCCCAATATAAAAGTTCACCGGGCATGACTTTCCCAATATAAAAGTTCACCAGGCATGACTTTCCCAATACAAAAGTTCACCGGGCATGACTTTCCCAATACAAAAGTTCACCGGAGATGACTTTTCCCATACAAAAGTTCACCGGGCATGACTTTCCCAATACAAAAGTTCACCGGGCATGACTTTCCCAATACAAAAGTTCACCGGGCATGACTTTCCCAATACAAAAGGTCACCGGGCATGACTTTCCCAATACAAAAGTTCACCGGGCATGACTTTTCCCATACAAAAGTTAACCGGAGATGACTTTCCCAATACAAATTCACCGGGTATGACTTTCCCAACACAAAAGTTCACCGACCATGACTTTCCCATACAAAAGTTCACCGGGCATGACTTTTCCCATACAAAAGTTCACCGGGCATGACTTTTCCCATACAAAGGTCACCGGGCATGACTTTCCCAATACAAAAGTTCACCGGGCATGACTTTCCCAATATAAAAGTTCACCGGGCATGACTTTCCCAATACAAAAGTTCACCGGGCATGACTTTCCCAATACAAAAGTTCAGCGGGCATGACTTTCCCAATATAAAAGTTCACCGGGCATGACTTTCCCAATACAAAAGTTCACCGGGCATGACTTTCCCAATACAAAAGGTCACCTGGCATGACTTTCCCAATACAAAAGTTCACCGGGCATGACTTTTCCCATACAAAAGTTAACCGGATATGACTTTCCCAATACAAATTCACCGGGCATGACTTTCCCATACAAAAGTTCACCGGGCATGACTTTTCCCATACAAAAGTTCACCGGGCATGACTTTCCCAATACAAAAGTTCACCGGGCATGACTTTCCCAATATAAAAGTTCACCGGGCATGACTTTTCCCATACAAAAGTTTACCGGGCATGATTTTCCCAATACAAAAGTTCACCGGGCATGACTTTCCCAATATAAAAGTTCACCGGGCATGACTTTCCCAATACAAAAGTTCACCGGGCATGACTTTCCCAATACAAAAGTTCACCGGGCATGACTTTCCCAATACAAAAGTTCACCGAGGATGACTTTCCCAATACAAAAGTTCACCGGGCATGACTTTCCCAATACAAAAGTTCACCGGGCATGACTTTCCCAATACAAAAGTTCACCGGGCATGACTTTCCCAATACAAAAGTTCACCGGGCATGACTTTTCCCATACAAAAGTTCACCGGGCATGACTTTCCCAATACAAAAGTTCACCGGGAATGACTTTCCCAATACAAAAGTTCACCGGGAATGACTTTCCCAATACAAAAGTTCACCGGGCATGACTTTCCCAATACAAAAGTTCACCGGGCATGACTTTCCCAATACAAAAGTTCACCGGGCATGACTTTCCCAATACAAAAGTTCACCGGGCATGACTTTCCCAATACAAAAGTTCACCGGGCATGACTTTCCCAATACAAAAGTTCACCGGGCATGACTTTCCCAATACAAAAGTTCACCGGGCATGACTTTCCCAATACAAAAGTTCACCGGGCATGACTTTCCCAATACAAAAGTTCACCGGGCATGACTTTCCCAATAAAAAAGTTCACCGGGCATGACTTTCCCAATACAAAAGTTAACCGGGCATGACTTTCCCAATACAAAAGTTCACCGGGCATGACTTTCCCAATACAAAAGTTCACCGGGCATGACTTTCCCAATACAAAAGTTCACCGGGCATGACTTTCCCAATACAAAAGTTCACCGGGCATGACTTTCCAAATACAATAGTTCACCGGGCATGACTTTCCCAATACAAAAGTTCACCGGGCATGACTTTCCCAATACAAAAGTTCACCGGGCATTACTTTCCCAATACAAAAGTTCACCGGGCATGACTTTCCCAATACAAAAGTTCACCGGGCATGACTTCTTCAAAACAAAATTCACCGGGCATGACTTTCCCAATATAAAAGTTCACCGTGCATGACTTTCCCAATATAAAAGTTCACCGGGCATGACTTTCCCAATACAAAAGTTCACCGGGCATGACTTTCCCAATACAAAAGTTCACCGGAGATGACTTTTCCCATACAAAAGTTCACCGGGCATGACTTTCCCAATACAAAAGTTCACCGGGCATGACTTTCCCAATACAAAAGTTCACCGGGCATGACTTTTCCCATACAAAAGTTAACCGGAGATGACCTTCCCAATACAAATTCACCGGGTATGACTTTCCCCACACAAAAGTTCACCGGGCATGACTTTCCCATACAAAAGTTCACCGGGCATGACTTTTCCCATACAAAAGTTCACCGGGCATGACTTTCCCTATACAAAAGTTCACCGGGCATGACTTTACCAATATAAAAGTTCACCGGGCATGACTTTTCCCATACAAAAGTTCACCGGGCATGACTTTCCCAATACAAAAGTTCACCGGGCATGACTTTCCCAATATAAAAGTTCACCGGGCATGACTTTCCCAATACAAAAGTTCACCGGGCATGACTTTCCCAATACAAAAGTTCACCGGGCATGACTTTCCCAATACAAAAGTTCACCGGGCATGACTTTCCCAATATAAAAGTTCACCGGACATGGCTTTTCCCATACAAAAGTTCACCGGGCATGACTTTCCCAATACAAAAGTTCACCGGGCATGACTTTCCCAATACAAAAGTTCACCGGGCATGACTTTCCCAATACAAAAGTTCACCGGGCACGACTTTCCCAATACAAAAGTTCACCGGGCATGACTTTCCCAATACAAAAGTTCACCGGAGATGACTTTCCCAATACAAAAGTTCACCGGGCATGACTTTCCCAATACAAAAGTTCACCGGGCATGACTTTCCCAATACAAAAGTTCACCGGGCATGACTTTCCCAATACAAAAGTTCACCGGGCATGACTTTCCCAATACAAAAGTTCACCGGGCATGACTTTCCCAATACAAAAGTTCACCGGAGATGACTTTTCCCATACAAAAGTTCACCGGGCATGACTTTCCCAATACAAAAGTTCACCGGGCATGACTTTTCCCATACAAAAGTTCACCGGGCATATCTTTCCCAATACAAAAGTTCACCGGAGATGACTTTCCCAATACAAAAGTTCACCGAAGATGACTTTCCCAATACAAAAGTTCACCGGGCATGACTTTCCCAATACATAAGTTCACCGGGCATGACTTTCCCAATACAAAAGTTCACCGGAGATGACTTTTCCCATACAAAAGTTCAGCGGGCATGACTTTCCCAATACAAAAGTTCACCGAGCATGACTTTTCCCATACAAAAGTTTACCGGAGATGACTTTCCCAATACAAAAGTTCACCGGGCATGACTTTCCCAACACAAAAGTTCAGCGGGCATGACTTTCCCAATACAAAAGTTCACCGGGCATGACTTTCCCAATACAAAAGTTCACCGGGCATGACTTTCCCAATACAAAAGTTCAGCGGGCATGACTTTCCCAATATAAAAGTTCACCGGGCATGACTTTCCCAATACAAAAGTTCACCGGGCATGACTTTCCCAATCCAAAAGTTCACCGGGCATGACTTTTCCCATACAAAAGTTCACCGGGCATGACTTTCCCAATACAAAAGTTCACCGGGCATGACTTTCCCAATACAAAAGTTCACCGGGCATGACTTTCCCAATACAAAAGTTCACCGGAGATGACTTTTCCCATACAAAAGTTCACCGGGCATGACTTTCCCAATACAAAAGTTCACCGGGCATGACTTTTCCCATACAAAAGTTCACCGGGCATGACTTTCCCAATACAAAAGTTCACCGGGCATGACTTTCCCAATACAAAAGTTCACCGGGCATGACTTTCCCAATACAAAAGTTCACCGGGCATGACTTTCCCAATACAAAAGTTCACCGGGAATGACTTTCCCAATACAAAAGTTCAGCGGGCATGACTTTCCCAATACAAAAGTTCACCGGGCATGACATTCCCAATACAAAAGTTCACCGGAGATGACTTTCCCAATTCAAAAGTTCAGCGGGCATGACTTTTCCAATACAAAAGTTCACCGGGCATGACTTTCCCAATACAAAAGTTCACCGGAGATGACTTTTCCCATACAAAAGTTCACCGGGCATGACTTTCCCAATACAAAAGTTCACCGGGCATGACTTTCCCAATACAAAAGTTCACCGGAGATGACTTTCCCAATACAAAAGTTCACCGAAGATGACTTTCCCAATACAAAAGTTCACCGGGCATGACTTTCCCAATACATAAGTTCACCGGGCATGACTTTCCCAATACAAAAGTTCACCGGAGATGACTTTTCCCATACAAAAGTTCACCGGCCATGACTTTCCCAATACAAAAGTTCACCGGGCATGACTTTCCCAATACAAAAGTTCACCGGGCATGACTTTCCCAATACAAAAGTTCACCGGGCACGACTTTCCCAATACAAAAGTTCACCGGGCATGACTTTCCCAATACAAAAGTTCACCGGAGATGACTTTCCCAATACAAAAGTTCACCGGGCATGACTTTCCCAATACAAAAGTTCACCGGGAATGACTTTCCCAATACAAAAGTTCACCGGGCATGACTTTCCCAATACAAAAGTTCACCGGGCATGACTTTCCCAATACAAAAGTTCACCGGGCATGACTTTCCCAATACAAAAGTTCACCGGAGATGACTTTTCCCATACAAAAGTTCACCGGGCATGACTTTCCCAATACAAAAGTTCACCGGGCATGACTTTTCCCATACAAAAGTTCACCGGGCATATCTTTCCCAATACAAAAGTTCACCGGAGATGACTTTCCCAATACAAAAGTTCACCGAAGATGACTTTCCCAATACAAAAGTTCACCGGGCATGACTTTCCCAATACATAAGTTCACCGGGCATGACTTTCCCAATACAAAAGTTCACCGGAGATGACTTTTCCCATACAAAAGTTCAGCGGGCATGACTTTCCCAATACAAAAGTTCACCGAGCATGACTTTTCCCATACAAAAGTTTACCGGAGATGACTTTCCCAATACAAAAGTTCACCGGGCATGACTTTCCCAACACAAAAGTTCAGCGGGCATGACTTTCCCAATACAAAAGTTCACCGGGCATGACTTTCCCAATACAAAAGTTCACCGGGCATGACTTTCCCAATACAAAAGTTCAGCGGGCATGACTTTCCCAATATAAAAGTTCACCGGGCATGACTTTCCCAATACAAAAGTTCACCGGGCATGACTTTCCCAATCCAAAAGTTCACCGGGCATGACTTTTCCCATACAAAAGTTCACCGGGCATGACTTTCCCAATACAAAAGTTCACCGGGCATGACTTTCCCAATACAAAAGTTCACCGGGCATGACTTTCCCAATACAAAAGTTCACCGGAGATGACTTTTCCCATACAAAAGTTCACCGGGCATGACTTTCCCAATACAAAAGTTCACCGGGCATGACTTTTCCCATACAAAAGTTCACCGGGCATGACTTTCCCAATACAAAAGTTCACCGGGCATGACTTTCCCAATACAAAAGTTCACCGGGCATGACTTTCCCAATACAAAAGTTCACCGGGAATGACTTTCCCAATACAAAAGTTCAGCGGGCATGACTTTCCCAATACAAAAGTTCACCGGGCATGACATTCCCAATACAAAAGTTCACCGGAGATGACTTTCCCAATTCAAAAGTTCAGCGGGCATGACTTTTCCAATACAAAAGTTCACCGGGCATGACTTTCCCAATACAAAAGTTCACCGGAGATGACTTTTCCCATACAAAAGTTCACCGGGCATGACTTTCCCAATACAAAAGTTCACCGGGCATGACTTTCCCAATACAAAAGTTCACCGGAGATGACTTTCCCAATACAAAAGTTCACCGAAGATGACTTTCCCAATACAAAAGTTCACCGGGCATGACTTTCCCAATACATAAGTTCACCGGGCATGACTTTCCCAATACAAAAGTTCACCGGAGATGACTTTTCCCATACAAAAGTTCACCGGCCATGATTTTCCCAATACAAAAGTTCACCGGGCATGACTTTTCCCATACAAAAGTTTACCGCAGATGACTTTCCCAATACAAAAGTTCACCGGGCATGACTTTCCCAACACAAAAGTTCAGCGGGCATGACTTTCCCAATACAAAAGTTCAGCGGGCATGACTTTCCCAATATAAAAGTTCACCGGGCATGACTTTCTCAATACAAAAGTTCACCGGGCATGACTTTCCCAATACAAAAGGTCACCGGGCATGACTTTCCCAATACAAAAGTTCACCGGGCATGACTTTTCCCATACAAAAGTTAACCGGAGATGACTTTCCCAATACAAATTCACCGGGTATGACTTTCCCAACACAAAAGTTCACCGGGCATGACTTTCCCATACAAAAGTTCACCGGGCATGACTTTTCCCATACAAAAGTTCACCGGGCATGACTTTCCCAATATAGAAGTTCACCGGGCATGACTTTCCCAATACAAAAGTTCACCGGGCATGACTTTCCCAATACAAAAGTTCACCGGGCATGACTTTCCCAATACAAAAGTTCACAGGGCATGACTTTCCCAATACAAAAGTTCACCGGGCATGACTTCCCCAAAACAAAATTCACCGGGCATGACTTTCCCAATATAAAAGTTCACCGGGCATGACTTTCCCAATATAAAAGTTCACCAGGCATGACTTTCCCAATACAAAAGTTCACCGGGCATGACTTTCCCAATACAAAAGTTCACCGGAGATGACTTTTCCCATACAAAAGTTCACCGGGCATGACTTTCCCAATACAAAAGTTCACCGGGCATGACTTTCCCAAAACAAAAGTTCACCGGGCATGACTTTCCCAATACAAAAGGTCACCGGGCATGACTTTCCCAATACAAAAGTTCACCGGGCATGACTTTTCCCATACAAAAGTTAACCGGAGATGACTTTCCCAATACAAATTCACCGGGTATGACTTTCCCAACACAAAAGTTCACCGACCATGACTTTCCCATACAAAAGTTCACCGGGCATGACTTTTCCCATACAAAAGTTCAGCGGGCATGACTTTTCCCATACAAAGGTCACCGGGCATGACTTTCCCAATACAAAAGTTCACCGGGCATGACTTTCCCAATATAAAAGTTCACCGGGCATGACTTTCCCAATACAAAAGTTCACCGGGCATGACTTTCCCAATACAAAAGTTCAGCGGGCATGACTTTCCCAATATAAAAGTTCACCGGGCATGACTTTCCCAATACAAAAGTTCACCGGGCATGACTTTCCTAATACAAAAGGTCACCTGGCATGACTTTCCCAATACAAAAGTTCACCGGGCATGACTTTTCCCATACAAAAGTTAACCGGATATGACTTTCCCAATACAAATTCACCGGGCATGACTTTCCCATACAAAAGTTCACCGGGCATGACTTTTCCCATACAAAAGTTCACCGGGAATGACTTTCCCAATACAAAAGTTCACCGGGCATGACTTTCCCAATACAAAAGTTCACCGGGCATGACTTTCCCAATACAAAAGTTCACCGGGCATGACTTTCCCAATACAAAAGTTCACCGGGCATGACTTTCCCAATATAAAAGTTCACCTCGCATGACTTTCCCAATACAAAAGTTCACCGGGCATGACTTTCCCAATACAAAAGTTCACCGGGCATGACTTTCCCAATACAAAAGTTCACCGGGCATGACTTTCCCAATACAAAAGTTCACCGGGCATGACTTTCCCAATACAAAAGTTCACCGGGCATGACTTTCCCAATACAAAAGTTCACCGGGCATGACTTTCCCAATACAAAAGTTCACCGGGCATGACTTTCCCAATACAAAAGTTCACCGGGCATGACTTTCCCAATACAAAAGTTCACCGGGAATGACTTTCCCAATACAAAAGTTCACCGGGCATGACTTTCCCAATACAAAAGTTCACCGGGCATGACTTTCCCAAAACAAAATTCACCGGGCATGACTTTCCCAATATAAAAGTTCACCGGGCATGACTTTCCCAATATAAAAGTTCACCAGGCATGACTTTCCCAATACAAAAGTTCACCGGGCATGACTTTCCCAATACAAAAGTTCACCGGAGATGACTTTTCCCATACAAAAGTTCACCGGGCATGACTTTCCCAATACAAAAGTTCACCGGGCATGACTTTCCCAAAACAAAAGTTCACCGGGCATGACTTTCCCAATACAAAAGGTCACCGGGCATGACTTTCCCAATACAAAAGTTCACCGGGCATGACTTTTCCCATACAAAAGTTAACCGGAGATGACTTTCCCAATACAAATTCACCGGGTATGACTTTCCCAACACAAAAGTTCACCGACCATGACTTTCCCATACAAAAGTTCACCGGGCATGACTTTTCCCATACAAAAGTTCAGCGGGCATGACTTTTCCCATACAAAGGTCACCGGGCATGACTTTCCCAATACAAAAGTTCACCGGGCATGACTTTCCCAATATAAAAGTTCACCGGGCATGACTTTCCCAATACAAAAGTTCACCGGGCATGACTTTCCCAATACAAAAGTTCAGCGGGCATGACTTTCCCAATATAAAAGTTCACCGGGCATGACTTTCCCAATACAAAAGTTCACCGGGCATGACTTTCCCAATACAAAAGGTCACCTGGCATGACTTTCCCAATACAAAAGTTCACCGGGCATGACTTTTCCCATACAAAAGTTAACCGGATATGACTTTCCCAATACAAATTCACCGGGCATGACTTTCCCATACAAAAGTTCACCGGGCATGACTTTTCCCATACAAAAGTTCACCGGGAATGACTTTCCCAATACAAAAGTTCACCGGGCATGACTTTCCCAATACAAAAGTTCACCGGGCATGACTTTCCCAATACAAAAGTTCACCGGGCATGACTTTCCCAATACAAAAGTTCACCGGGCATGACTTTCCCAATATAAAAGTTCACCTCGCATGACTTTCCCAATACAAAAGTTCACCGGGCATGACTTTCCCAATACAAAAGTTCACCGGGCATGACTTTCCCAATACAAAAGTTCACCGGGCATGACTTTCCCAATACAAAAGTTCACCGGGCATGACTTTCCCAATACAAAAGTTCACCGGGCATGACTTTCCCAATACAAAAGTTCACCGGGCATGACTTTCCCAATACAAAAGTTCACCGGGCATGACTTTCCCAATACAAAAGTTCACCGGGCATGACTTTCCCAATACAAAAGTTCACCGGGAATGACTTTCCCAATACAAAAGTTCACCGGGCATGACTTTCCCAATACAAAAGTTCACCGGGCATGACTTTCCCAATACAAAAGTTCACCGGACATGACTTTCCCAATACAAAAGTTCACCGGGCATGACTTTCCCAATACAAAAGTTCACCGGGCATGACTTTCCCAATACAAAAGTTCACCGGGCATGACTTCTTCAAAACAAAATTCACCGGGCATGACTTTCCCAATATAAAAGTTCACCGGGCATGACTTTCCCAATATAAAAGTTCACCGGGCATGACTTTCCCAATACAAAAGTTCACCGGGCATGACTTTCCCAATACAAAAGTTCACCGGAGATGACTTTTCCCATACAAAAGTTCACCGGGCATGACTTTCCCAATACAAAAGTTCACCGGAGATGACCTTCCCAATACAAATTCACCGGGTATGACTTTCTCCACACAAAAGTTCACCGAGCATGACTTTCCCATACAAAAGTTCACCGGGCATGACCTTTCCCATACAAAAGTTCACCGGGCATGACTTTCCCTATACAAAAGTTCACCGGGCATGACTTTACCAATATAAAAGTTCACCGGGCATGACTTTTCCCATACAAAAGTTCACCGGGCATGACTTTCCCAATACAAAAGTTCACCGGGCATGACTTTCCCAATATAAAAGTTCACCGGGCATGACTTTCCCAATACAAAAGTTCACCGGGCATGACTTTCCCAATACAAAAGTTCACCGGGCATGACTTTCCCAATACAAAAGTTCACCGGGCATGACTTTCCCAATACAAAAGTTCACCGGGCATGACTTTTCCCATACAAAAGTTAACCGGAGATGACCTTCCCAATACAAATTCACCGGGTATGACTTTCCCCACACAAAAGTTCACCGGGCATGACTTTCCCATACAAAAGTTCACCGGGCATGACTTTTCCCATACAAAAGTTCACCGGGCATGACTTTCCCAATACAAAAGTTCACCGGGCATGGTTTTTCCCATACAAAAGTTCACCGGGCATGACTTTCCCAATACAAAAGTTCACCGGGCATGACTTTCCCAACACAAAAGTTCACCGGGCATGACTTTCCCAATACAAAAGTTCACCGGGCATGGCTTTTCCCATACAAAAGTTCACCGGGCATGACTTTCCCAATACAAAAGTTCACCGGGCATGACTTTCCCAATACAAAAGTTCACCGGGCACGACTTTCCCAATACAAAAGTTCACCGGGCATGACTTTCCCAATACAAAAGTTCACCGGAGATGACTTTCCCAATACAAAAGTTCACCGGGCATGACTTTCCCAATACAAAAGTTCACCGGGCATGACTTTCCCAATACAAAAATTCACCGGGCATGACTTTCCCAATACAAAAGTTCACCGGGCATGACTTTCCCAATACAAAAGTTCACCGGGCATGACTTTCCCAATACAAAAGTTCACCGGAGATGACTTTTCCCATACAAAAGTTCACCGGGCATGACTTTCCCAATACAAAAATTCACCGGGCATGACTTTTCCCATACAAAAGTTCACCGGGCATATCTTTCCCAATACAAAAGTTCACCGGAGATGACTTTCCCAATACAAAAGTTCACCGAAGATGACTTTCCCAATACAAAAGTTCACCGGGCATGACTTTCCCAATACATAAGTTCACCGGGCATGACTTTCCCAATACAAAAGTTCACCGGAGATGACTTTTCCCATACAAAAGTTCACCGGGCATGACTTTCCCAATACAAAAGTTCACCGGGCATGACTTTTCCCATACAAAAGTTTACCGGAGATGACTTTCCCAATACAAAAGTTCACCGGGCATGACTTTCCCAACACAAAAGTTCAGCGGGCATGACTTTCCCAATACAAAAGTTCACCGGGCATGACTTTCCCAATACAAAAGTTCACCGGGCATGACTTTCCCAATACAAAAGTTCAGCGGGCATGACTTTCCCAATATAAAAGTTCACCGGGCATGACTTTCCCAATACAAAAGTTCACCGGGCATGACTTTCCCAATCCAAAAGTTCACCGGGCATGACTTTTCCCATACAAAAGTTCACCGGGCATGACTTTCCCAATACAAAAGTTCACCGGGCATGACTTTCCCAATACAAAAGTTCACCGGGCATGACTTTCCCAATCCAAAAGTTCACCGGGCATGACTTTTCCCATACAAAAGTTCACCGGGCATGACTTTCCCAATACAAAAGTTCACCGGGCATGACTTTCCCTATACAAAAGTTCACCGTGCATGACTTTACCAATATAAAAGTTCACCGGGCATGACTTTTCCCATACAAAAGTTCACCGGGCATGACTTTCCCAATACAAAAGTTCACCGGAGATGACTTTCCCAATATAAAAGTTCACCGGGCATGACTTTCCCAATACAAAAGTTCACCGGGCATGACTTTCCCAATACAAAAGTTCACCGGAGATGACTTTCCCAATACAAAAGTTCACCGGAGATGACTGTCCCAATACAAAAGTTCACATGAGATGACTTTCCCAATACAAAAGTTCACCGGGCATGACTTTCCCAATACAAAAGTTCACCGGGCATGACTTTCCCAATACAAAAGTTCACCGGGCATGACTTTCCCAATGCAAAAGTTCACCGGGCATGACTTTCCCAATACAAAAGTTCACCGGGCATGACTTTCCCAATACAAAAGTTCACCGGGCATGACTTTCCCAATACAAAAGTTCACCGTAGATGACTTTTCCCATACAAAAGTTCACCGGAGATGACTTTCCCAATACAAAAGTTCACCGAAGATGACTTTCCCAATACAAAAGTTCACCGGGCATGACTTTCCCAATACATAAGTTCACCGGGCATGACTTTCCCAATACAAAAGTTCACCGGAGATGACTTTTCCCATACAAAAGTTCACCGGGCATGACTTTCCCAATACAAAAGTTCACCGGGCATGACTTTTCCCATACAAAAGTTTACCGGAGATGACTTTCCCAATACAAAAGTTCACCGGGCATGACTTTCCCAACACAAAAGTTCAGCGGGCATGACTTTCCCAATACAAAAGTTCACCGGGCATGACTTTCCCAATACAAAAGTTCACCGGGCATGACTTTCCCAATACAAAAGTTCAGCGGGCATGACTTTCCCAATATAAAAGTTCACCGGGCATGACTTTCCCAATACAAAAGTTCACCGGGCATGACTTTCCCAATCCAAAAGTTCACCGGGCATGACTTTTCCCATACAAAAGTTCACCGGGCATGACTTTCCCAATACAAAAGTTCACCGGGCATGACTTTCCCAATACAAAAGTTCACCGGGCATGACTTTCCCAATCCAAAAGTTCACCGGGCATGACTTTTCCCATACAAAAGTTCACCGGGCATGACTTTCCCAATACAAAAGTTCACCGGGCATGACTTTCCCAATACAAAAGTTCACCGGGCATGACTTTCCCAATATAAAAGTTCACCGGTCATGACTTTCCCAATACAAAAGTTCACCGGGCATGACTTTCCCAATACAAAAGTTCACCGGAGATGACTTTCCCAATATAAAAGTTCACCGGGCATGACTTTCCCAATACAAAAGTTCACCGGGCATGACTTTCCCAATACAAAAGTTCACCGGAGATGACTTTCCCAATACAAAAGTTCACCGGAGATGACTGTCCCAATACAAAAGTTCACATGAGATGACTTTCCCAATACAAAAGTTCACCGGGCATGACTTTCCCAATACAAAAGTTCACCGGGCATGACTTTCCCAATACAAAAGTTCACCGGGCATGACTTTCCCAATGCAAAAGTTCACCGGGCATGACTTTCCCAATACAAAAGTTCACCGGGCATGACTTTCCCAATACAAAAGTTCACCGGGCATGACTTTCCCAATACAAAAGTTCACCGTAGATGACTTTTCCCATACAAAAGTTCACCGGGCATGACTTTCCCAATACAAAAGTTCACCGGGCATGACTTTCCCAATACAAAAGTTCACCAGGCATGACTTTTCCCATACAAAAGTTCACCGGGCATGACTTTCCCAATACAAAAGTTCACCGGGCATGACTTTTCCCATACAAAAGTTCACCGGGCATGACTTTCCCAATACAAAAGTTCAACGGGCATGACTTTCCCAATACAAAAGTTCACCGGGCATGACTTTCCCAATACAAAAGTTCACCGGGCATGACTTTCCCAATACAAAAGTTCACCGGGCATGACTTTCCCAATACAAAAGTTCACCGGGCATGACTTTCCCAATACAAAAGTTCACCGGGCATGACTTTCCCAATACAAAAGTTCACCGGGCATGACTTTCCCAATACAAAAGTTCACCGGGCATGACTTTCCCAATACAAAAGTTCACCGGGCATGACTTTCCCAATACAAAAGTTCACCGGGCATGACTTTCCCAATACAAAAGTTCACCGGAGATGACTTTCCCAATATAAAAGTTCACCGGGCATGACTTTCCCAATACAAAAGTTCACCGGGCATGACTTTCCCAATACAAAAGTTCACCGGGCATGACTTTCCCAATACAAAAGTTCACCGGGCATGACTTTCCCAATGCAAAAGTTCACCGGGCATGACTTTCCCAATACAAAAGTTCACCGGGCATGGCTTTCCTAATACAAAAGTTCACCGGGCATGACTTTCCCAATACAAAAGTTCACCGTAGATGACTTTTCCCATACAAAAGTTCACAGGGCATGACTTTCCCAATACAAAAGTTCACCGGGCATGACTTTCCCAATACAAAAGTTCACCGGGCATGACTTTTCCCATACAAAAGTTCACCGGGCATGACTTTCCCAATACAAAAGTTCACCGGGCATGACTTTTCCCATACAAAAGTTCACCGGGCATGACTTTCCCAATACAAAAGTTCAACGGGCATGACTTTCCCAATACAAAAGTTCACCGGGCATGACTTTCCCAATACAAAAGTTCACCGGGCATGACTTTCCCAATACAAAAGTTCACCGGGCATGACTTTCCCAATACAAAAGTTCACCGGGCATGACTTTCCCAATACAAAAGTTCACCGGGCATGACTTTCCCAATACAAAAGTTCACCGGGCATGACTTTCCCAATACAAAAGTTCACCGGGCATGACTTTCCCAATACAAAAGTTCACCGGGCATGACTTTCCCAATACAAAAGCTCACCGGGCATGACTTTCCCAATACAAAAGTTCACCGGGCACGACTTTCCCAATACAAAAGTTCACAGGGCATGACTTTCCCAATACAAAAGTTCACCGGGCACGACTTTATCCATACAAAAGTTCACCGGGCATGACTTTTCCCATACAAAAGTTCACCGGGCATGACTTTCCCAATATAAAAGTTCACCGGGCATGACTTTCCCAATACAAAAGTTCACCGGGCATGACTTTCCCAATACAAAAGTTCACCGGGCATGACTTTCCCAATACAAAAGTTCACCGGGCATGACTTTCCCAATACAAAAGTTCACCGGGCATGACTTTCCCAATACAAAAGTTCACCGGAGATGACTTTCCCAATACAAAAGTTCACCGGAGATGACTTTCCCAATACAAAAGTTCACATGAGATGACTTTCCCAATACAAAAGTTCACCGGGCATGACTTTCCCAATACAAAAGTTCACCGGGCATGACTTTCCCAATACAAAAGTTCACCGGGCATGACTTTCCCAATGCAAAAGTTCACCGGGCATGACTTTCCCAATACAAAAGTTCACCGGGCATGGCTTTCCTAATACAAAAGTTCACCGGGCATGACTTTCCCAATACAAAAGTTCACCGTAGATGACTTTTCCCATACAAAAGTTCACAGGGCATGACTTTCCCAATACAAAAGTTCACCGGGCATGACTTTCCCAATACAAAAGTTCACCGGGCATGACTTTTCCCATACAAAAGTTCGCCGGGCATGACTTTCCCAATACAAAAGTTCACCGGGCATGACTTTTCCCATACAAAAGTTCACCGGGCATGACTTTCCCAATACAAAAGTTCAACGGGCATGACTTTCCCAATACAAAAGTTCACCGGGCATGACTTTCCCAATACAAAAGTTCACCGGGCATGACTTTCCCAATACAAAAGTTCACCGGGCATGACTTTCCCAATACAAAAGTTCACCGGGCATGACTTTCCCAATACAAAAGTTCACCGGGCATGACTTTCCCAATACAAAAGTTCACCGGGCATGACTTTCCCAATACAAAAGTTCACCGGGCATGACTTTCCCAATACAAAAGTTCACCGGGCATGACTTTCCCAATACAAAAGCTCACCGGGCATGACTTTCCCAATACAAAAGTTCACCGGGCACGACTTTCCCAATACAAAAGTTCACAGGGCATGACTTTCCCAATACAAAAGTTCACCGGGCACGACTTTATCCATACAAAAGTTCACCGGGCATGACTTTTCCCATACAAAAGTTCACCGGGCATGACTTTCCCAATATAAAAGTTCACCGGGCATGACTTTCCCAATACAAAAGTTCACCGGGCATGACTTTCCCAATACAAAAGTTCACCGGGCATGACTTTCCCAATACAAAAGTTCACCGGGCATGACTTTCCCAATACAAAAGTTCACCGGGCATGACTTTTCTCATACAAAAGTTCACCGGGCATGACTTTCCCTATAAAAAGTTCAGCGGGCATGACTTTCCCAATATAAAAGTTCACCGGGCATGACTTTCCCAATACAAAAGTTCAGCGGGCATGACTTTCCCAATACAAAAGGTCACCGGGCATGACTTTCCCAATACAAAAGTTCACCGGGCATGACTTTTCCCATACAAAAGTTAACCGGAGATGACTTTCCCAATACAAATTCACCGGGTATGACTTTCCCAACACAAAAGTTCACCGGGCATGACTTTCCCATACGAAAGTTCACCGGGCATGACTTTTCCCATACAAAAGTTCACCGGGCATGACTTTCCCAATACAAAAGTTCACCGGGCATGACTTTCCCAATATAAAATTTCACCGGGCATGACTTTTCCCATACAAAAGTTCACCGGGCATGACTTTCCCAATACAAAAGTTCACCGGGCATGACTTTCCCAATATAAAAGTTCACCGGGCATGACTTTCCCAATACAAAAGTTCACCGGGCATGACTTTCCCAATACAAAAGTTCACCGGGCATGACTTTCCCAATACAAAAGTTCACCGGGCATGACTTTCCCATTACAAAAGTTCACCGGGCATGACTTTCCCAATACAAAAGTTCACCGGGCATGACTTTCCCAATACAAAAGTTCACCGGGCATGACTTTTCCCGAACAAAAGTTCACCGAGCATGACTTTCCCAATACAAAAGTTCACCGGACATGACTTTCCCAATACAAAAGTTCACCGGGCATGACTTTCCCAATACAAAAGTTCACCGGGCATGACTTTCCCAATACAAAAGTTCACCGGGAATGACTTTCCCAATACAAAAGTTCACCGGGCATGACTTTCCCAATACAAAAGTTCACCGGGCATGACTTTCCCAATACAAAAGTTCACCGGGCATGACTTTCCCAATACAAAAGTTCACCGGGCATGACTTTCCCAATACAAAAGTTCACCGGGCATGACTTCCCCAAAACAAAATTCACCGGGCATGACTTTCCCAATATAAAAGTTCACCGGGCATGACTTTCCCAATATAAAAGTTCACCGGGCATGACTTTCCCAATACAAAAGTTCACCGGGCATGACTTTCCCAATACAAAAGTTCACCGGAGAGGACTTTTCCCATACAAAAGTTCACCGGGCATGACTTTCCCAATACAAAAGTTCACCGGGCATGACTTTCCCAATACAAAAGTTCACCGGGCATGACTTTCCCAATACAAAAGGTCACCGGGCATGACTTTCCCAATACAAAAGTTCACCGGGCATGACTTTTCCCATACAAAAGTTAACCGGAGATGACTTTCCCAATACAAATTCACCGGGTATGACTTTCCCAACACAAAAGTTCACCGACCATGACTTTCCCATACAAAAGTTCACCGGGCATGACTTTTCCCATACAAAAGTTCACCGGGCATGACTTTCCCAATACAAAAGTTCACCGGGCATGACTCTCCCAATACAAAAGTTCAGCGGGCATGACTTTCCCAATATAAAAGTTCACCGGGCATGACTTTCCCAATACAAAAGTTCACCGGGCATGACTTCCCAATACAAAAGGTCACCTGGCATGACTTTCCCAATGCAAAAGTTCACCGGGCATGACTTTTTCCATACAAAAGTTAACCGGATATGACTTTCCCAATACAAATTCACCGGGTATGACTTTCCCAACACAAAAGTTCACCGGGCATGACTTTCCCATACAAAAGTTCACCGGGCATGACTTTTCCCATACAAAAGTTCACCGGGCATGACTTTCCCAATACAAAAGTTCACCGGGCATGACTTTCCCAATATAAAAGTTCACCGGGCATGACTTTTCCCATACAAAAGTTCACCGGGCATGACTTTCCCAATACAAAAGTTCACCGGGCATGACTTTCCCAATATAAAAGTTCACCGGGCATGACTTTCCCAATACAAAAGTTCACCGGGCATGACTTTCCCAATACAAAAGTTCACCGGGCATGACTTTCCCAATACAAAAGTTCACCGGGCATGACTTTCCCAATACAAAAGTTCACCGGGCATGACTTTCCCAATACAAAAGTTCACCGGGCATGACTTTCCCAATACAAAAGTTCACCGGGCATGACTTTTCCCATACAGAAGTTCACCGGGCATGACTTTCCCAATACAAAAGTTCACCGGGCATGACTTTCCCAATACAAAAGTTCACCGGGCATGACTTTTCCCATACAAAAGTTCACCGGGCATGACTTTCCCAATACAAAAGTTCACCGGGCATGACTTTCCCAATACAAAAGTTCACCGGGCATGACTTTCCCAATACAAAAGTTCACCGGGCATGACTTTCCCAATACAAAAGTTCACCGGGAATGACTTTCCCAATACAAAAGTTCACCGGGCATGACTTTCCCAATACAAAAGTTCACCGGGCATGACTTTACCAATACAAAAGTTCACCGGGCATGACTTTCCCAATACAAAAGTTCACCGGGCATGACTTTCCCAATACAAAAGTTCACCGGGCATGACTTCCCCAAAACAAAATTCACCGGGCATGACTTTCCCAATATAAAAGTTCACCGGGCATGACTTTCCCAATATAAAAGTTCACCGGGCATGACTTTCCCAATACAAAAGTTCACCGGGCATGACTTTCCCAATACAAAAGTTCACCGGAGATGACTTTTCCCATACAAAAGTTCACCGGGCATGACTTTCCCAATACAAAAGTTCACCGGGCATGACTTTCCCAATACAAAAGTTCACCGGGCATGACTTTCCCAATACAAAAGGTCACCGGGCATGACTTTCCCAATACAAAAGTTCACCGGGCATGACTTTCCCAATATAAAAGTTCACCGGGCATGACTTCCCAATACAAAAGGTCACCTGGCATGACTTTCCCAATACAAAAGTTCACCGGGCATGACTTTTCCCATACAAAAGTTAACCGGATATGACTTTCCCAATACAAATTCACCGGGTATGACTTTCCCAACACAAAAGTTCACCGGGCTTGACTTTCCCATACAAAAGTTCACCGGGCATGACTTTTCCCATATAAAAGTTCACCGGGCATGACTTTCCCAATACAAAAGTTCACCGGGCATGACTTTCCCAATATAAAAGTTCACCGGGCATGTCTTTTCCCATACAAAAGTTCACCGGGCATGACTTTCCCAATACAAAAGTTCACCGGGCATGACTTTCCCAATACAAAAGTTCACCGGGCATGACTTTCCCAAAAAAAAAGTTCACCGGGCATGACTTTTCCCATACAAAAGTTCCCCGGGCATGACTTTCCCAATACAAAAGTTCACCGGGCATGACTTTCCCAATACAAAAGTTCACCGGGCATGACTTTCCCAATACAAAAGTTCACCGGGCATTACTTTCCCAATACAAAAGTTCACCGGGCATGACTTTCCCAATACAAAAGTTCACCGGGCATGACTTTCCCAATACAAAAGTTCACCGGAGATGACTTTTCCCATACAAAAGTTCACCGGGCATGACTTTCCCAATACAAAAGTTCACCGGGCATGACTTTTCCCATACAAAAGTTCACCGGAGATGACTTTCCCAATACAAAAGTTCACCGGGCATGACTTTCCCAATACAAAAGTTCACCGGGCATGACTTTTCCCATACAAAAGTTCACCGGAGAAGACTTTCCCAATACAAAAGTTCACCGGGCATGACTTTCCCAATACAAAAGTTCACCGGGCATGACTTTCCCAATACATAATTTCACCGGGCATGACTTTCCCAATACAAAAGTTCACCGGAGATGACTTTTCCCATACAAAAGTTCACCGGGCATGACTTTCCCAATACAAAAGTTCACCGGGCATGACTTTTCCCATACAAAAGTTTACCGCAGATGACTTTCCCAATACAAAAGTTCACCGGGCATGACTTTCCCAACACAAAAGTTCAGCGGGCATGACTTTCCCAATACAAAAGTTCAGCGGGCATGACTTTCCCAATATAAAAGTTCACCGGGCATGACTTTCCCAATACAAAAGTTCACCGGGCATGACTTTCCCAATACAAAAGGTCACCGGGCATGACTTTCCCAATACAAAAGTTCACCGGGCATGACTTTTCCCATACAAAAGTTAACCGGAGATGACTTTCCCAATACAAATTCACCGGGTATGACTTTCCCAACACAAAAGTTCACCGGGCATGACTTTCCCATACAAAAGTTCACCGGGCATTACTTTTCCCATACAAAAGTTCACCGGGCATGACTTTCCCAATACAAAAGTTCACCGGGCATGACTTTCCCAATATAAAATTTCACCGGGCATGACTTTTCCCATACAAAAGTTCACCGGGCATGACTTTCCCAATACAAAAGTTCACCGGGCATGACTTTCCCAATATAAAAGTTCACCGGGCATGACTTTCCCAATACAAAAGTTCACCGGGCATGACTTTCCCAATACAAAAGTTCACCGGGCATGACTTTCCCAATACAAAAGTTCACCGGGCATGACTTTCCCAATACAAAAGTTCACCGGGAATGACTTTCCCAATACAAAAGTTCACCGGGCATGACTTTCCCAATACAAAAGTTCACCGGGCATGACTTTCCCAATACAAAAGTTCACCGGGCATGACTTTCCCAATACAAAAGTTCACCGGGCATGACTTTCCCAATACAAAAGTTCACCGGGCATGACTTCCCCAAAACAAAATTCACCGGGCATGACTTTCCCAATATAAAAGTTCACCGGGCATGACTTTCCCAATATAAAAGTTCACCGGGCATGACTTTCCCAATACAAAAGTTCACCGGGCATGACTTTCCCAATACAAAAGTTCACCGGAGATGACTTTTCCCATACAAAAGTTCACCGGGCATGACTTTCCCAATACAAAAGTTCACCGGGCATGACTTTCCCAATACAAAAGTTCACCGGGCATGACTTTCCCAATACAAAAGGTCACCGGGCATGACTTTCCCAATACAAAAGTACACCGGGCATGACTTTTCCCATACAAAAGTTAACCGGAGATGACTTTCCCAATACAAATTTACCGGGTATGACTTTCCCAACACAAAAGTTCACCGACCATGACTTTCCCATACAAAAGTTCACCGGGCATGACTTTTCCCATACAAAAGTTCACCGGGCATGACTTTCCCAATACAAAAGTTCACCGGGCATGACTTTCCCAATATAAAAGTTCACCGGGCATGACTTTCCCAATACAAAAGTTCACCGGGCATGACTTTCCCAATACAAAAGTTCAGCGGGCATGACTTTCCCAATATAAAAGTTCACCGGGCATGACTTTCCCAATACAAAAGTTCACCGGGCATGACTTCCCAATACAAAAGGTCACCTGGCATGACTTTCCCAATACAAAAGTTCACCGGGCATGACTTTTCCCATACAAAAGTTAACCGGATATGACTTTCCCAATACAAATTCACCGGGTATGACTTTCCCAACACAAAAGTTCACCGGGCATGACGTTCCCATACAAAAGTTCACCGGGTGTGACTTTTCCCATACAAAAGTTCACCGGGCATGACTTTCCCAATACAAAAGTTCACCGGGCATGACTTTCCCAATATAAAAGTTCACCGGGCATGACTTTTCCCATACAAAAGTTCACCGGGCATGACTTTCCCAATACAAAAGTTCACCGGGCATGACTTTCCCAATACAAAAGTTCACCGGGCATGACTTTCCCAATACAAAAGTTCACCGGGCATGACTTTCCCAATACAAAAGTTCACCGGGCATGACTTTTCCCATACAAAAGTTCACCGGGCATGACTTTCCCAATACAAAAGTTCACCGGGCATGACTTTCCCAATACAAAAGTTCACCGGGCATGACTTTCCCAATACAAAAGTTCACCGGGCATGACTTTCCCAATACAAAAGTTCACCGGGCATGACTTTCCCAATACAAAAGTTCACTGGGCATGACTTTTCCCATACAAAAGTTCACCGGGCATGACTTTCCCAATAAAAAAGTTCACCGGGCATGACTTTCCCAATACAAAAGTTCACCGGGCATGACTTTCCCAATACAAAAGTTCACCGGGCATGACTTTCCCAATACAAAAGTTCACCGGGAATGACTTTCCCAATACAAAAGTTCACCGGGCATGACTTTCCCAATACAAAAGTTCACCGGGCATGACTTTCCCAATACAAAAGTTCACCGGGCATGACTTTCCCAATACAAAAGTTCACCGGGAATGACTTTCCCAATACAAAAGTTCACCGGGCATGACTTCCCCAAAACAAAATTCACCGGGCATGACTTTCCCAATATAAAAGTTCACCGGGCATGACTTTCCCAATATAAAAGTTCACCGGGCATGACTTTCCCAATACAAAAGTTCACCGGGCATGACTTTCCCAATACAAAAGTTCACCGGAGATGACTTTTCCCATACAAAAGTTCACCGGGCATGACTTTCCCAATACAAAAGTTCACCGGGCATGACTTTCCCAATACAAAAGTTCACCGGGCATGACTTTCCCAATACAAAAGGTCACCGGGCATGACTTTCCCAATACAAAAGTTCACCGGGCATGACTTTTCCCATACAAAAGTTAACCGGAGATGACTTTCCCAATACAAATTCACCGGGTATGACTTTCCCAACACAAAAGTTCACCGACCATGACTTTCCCATACAAAAGTTCACCGGGCATGACTTTTCCCATACAAAAGTTCACCGGGCATGACTTTCCCAATACAAAAGTTCACCGGGCATGACTTTCCCAATATAAAAGTTCACCGGGCATGACTTTCCCAATACAAAAGTTCACCGGGCATGACTTTCCCAATACAAAAGTTCACCGGGCATGACTTTCCCAATACAAAAGTTCAGCGGGCATGACTTTCCCAATATAAAAGTTCACCGGGCATGACTTTCCCAATACAAAAGTTCACCGGGCATGACTTCCCAATACAAAAGGTCACCTGGCATGACTTTCCCAATAAAAAAGTTCACCGGGCATGACTTTTCCCATACAAAAGTTAACCGGATATGACTTTCCCAATACAAATTCACCGGGTATGACTTTCCCAACACAAAAGTTCACCGGGCATGACTTTCCCATACAAAAGTTCACCGGGCATGACTTTTCCCATACAAAAGTTCACCGGGCATGACTTTCCCAATACAAAAGTTCAACGGGCATGACTTTCCCAATATAAAAGTTCACCGGGCATGACTTTTCCCATACAAAAGTTCACCGGGCATGACTTTCCCAATACAAAAGTTCACCGGGCATGACTTTCCCAATATAAAAGTTCACCGGGCATGACTTTCCCAATACAAAAGTTCACCGGGCATGACTTTCCCAATACAAAAGTTCACCGGGCATGACTTTCCCAATACAAAAGTTCACCGGGCATGACTTTCCCAATACAAAAGTTCACCGGGCATGACTTTCCCAATACAAAAGTTCACCGGGCATGACTTTCCCAACACAAAAGTTCACCGGGCATGACTTTTCCCATACAAAAGTTCACCGGGCATGACTTTCCCAATACAAAAGTTCACCGGGTATGTCTTTCCCAATACAAAAGTTCACCGGGCATGACTTTCCCAATACAAAAGTTCACCGGGCATGACTTTCCCAATACAAAAGTTCACCGGGAATGACTTTCCCAATACAAAAGTTCACCGGGCATGACTTTCCCAATACAAAAGTTCAACGGGCATGACTTTCCCAATACAAAAGTTCACCGGGCATGACTTTCCCAATACAAAAGTTCACCGGGCATGACTTTCCCAATACAAAAGTTCACCGGGCATGGCTTCCCCAAAACAAAATTCAGCGGGCATGACTTTCCCAATATAAAAGTTCACCGGGCATGACTTTCCCAATATAAAAGTTCACCGGGCATGACTTTCCCAATACAAAAGTTCACCGGGCATGACTTTCCCAATACAAAAGTTCACCGGAGATGACTTTTCCCATACAAAAGTTCACCGGGCATGACTTTCCCAATACAAAAGTTTACCGGGCATGACTTTCCCAATACACCGGGCATGACTTTTCCCATACAAAAGTTCACCGGGCATGACTTTCCCAATACAAAAGTTAACCGGGCATGACTTTCCCAATATAAAAGTTCACCGGGCATGACTTTCCCAATACAAAAGTTCACCGGGCATGACTTTCCCAATACAAAAGTTCAGCGGGCATGACTTTCCCAATATAAAAGTTCACCGGGCATGACTTTCCCAATACAAAAGTTCACCGGGCATGACTTCCCAATACAAAAGGTCACCTGGCATGACTTTCCCAATACAAAAGTTCACCGGGCATGACTTTTCCCATACAAAAGTTAACCGGATATGACTTTCCCAATACAAATTCACCGGGTATGACTTTCCCAACACAAAAGTTCACCGGGCATGACTTTCCCATACAAAAGTTCACCGGGCATGACTTTTCCCATACAAAAGTTCACCGGGCATGACTTTCCCAATACAAAAGTTCACCGAGCATGACTTTCCCAATATAAAAGTTCACCGGGCACGACATTTCCCATACAAAAGTTCACCGGGCATGACTTTCCCAATACAAAAGTTCACCGGGCATGACTTTCCCAATACAAAAGTTCACCGGGCATGACTTTCCCAATACAAAAGTTCACCGGGCATGACTTTCCCAATACAAAAGTTCACCGGGCATGACTTTCCCAATACAAAAGTTCACCGGGCATGACTTTTCCCATACAAAAGTTCACCGGGCATGACTTTCCCAATACAAAAGTTCACCGGGCATGACTTTCCCAATACAAAAGTTCACAGGGCATGACTTTCCCAATACAAAAGTTCACCGGGCATGACTTTCCCAATACAAAAGTTCACCGGGAATGACTTTCCCAATACAAAAGTTCACCGGGCATGACTTTCCCAATACAAAAGTTCACCGGGCATGACTTTCCCAATACAAAATTTCACCGGGCATGACTTTCCCAATACAAAAGTTCACCGGGCATGACTTTCCCAATACAAAAGTTCACCGGGCATGACTTCCCCAAAACAAAATTCAGCGGGCATGACTTTCCCAATATAAAAGTTCACCGGGCATGACTTTCCCAATATAAAAGTTCACCGGGCATGACTTTCCCAATACAAAAGTTCACCGGAGATGACTTTTCCCATACAAAAGTTCACCGGGCATGACTTTCCCAATACAAAAGTTTACCGGGCATGACTTTCCCAATACAAAAGTTCACCGGGCATGACTTTCCCAATACAAAAGTTCACCGGGCATGACTTCCCCAATACAAAAGTTCAGCGGGCATGACTTTCCCAATATAAAAGTTCACCGGGCATGACTTTCCCAATACAAAAGGTCACCTGGCATGACTTTCCCAATACAAAAGTTCACCGGGCATGACTTTTCCCATACAAAAGTTAACCGGATATGACTTTCCCAATACAAATTCACCGGGTATGACTTTCCCAACACAAAAGTTCACCGGGCATGACTTTCCCAATACAAAAGTTCACCGGGCATGACTTTCCCAATACAAAAGTTCACCGGGCATGACTTTCCCAATACACCGGGCATGACTTTTCCCATACAAAAGTTCACCGGGCATGACTTTCCCAATACAAAAGTTCACCGGGCATGACTTTCCCAATATAAAAGTTCACCGGGCATGACTTTCCCAATACAAAAGTTCACCGGGCATGACTTTCCCAATACAAAAGTTCAGCGGGCATGACTTTCCCAATATAAAAGTTCACCGGGCATGACTTTCCCAATACAAAAGTTCACCGGGCATGACTTCCCAATACAAAAGGTCACCTGGCATGACTTTCCCAATACAAAAGTTCACCGGGCATGACTTTTCCCATACAAAAGTTAACCGGATATGACTTTCCCAATACAAATTCACCGGGTATGACTTTCCCAACACAAAAGTTCGCCGGGCATGACTTTCCCATACAAAAGTTCACCGGGCATGACTTTTCCCATACAAAAGTTCACCGGGCATGACTTTCCCAATACAAAAGTTCACCGGGCATGACTTTCCCAATATAAAAGTTCACCGGGCACGACATTTCCCATACAAAAGTTCACCGGGCATGACTTTCCCAATACAAAAGTTCACCGGGCATGACTTTCCCAATACAAAAGTTCACCGGGCATGACTTTCCCAATACAAAAGTTCACCGGGCATGACTTTCCCAATACAAAAGTTCACCGGGCATGACTTTTCCCATACAAAAGTTCACCGGGCATGACTTTCCCAATACAAAAGTTCACCGGGCATGACTTTCCCAATACAAAAGTTCACCGGGCATGAATTTCCCAATACAAAAGTTCACCGGGCATGACTTTCCCAATACAAAAGTTCACCGGGAATGACTTTCCCAATACAAAAGTTCACCGGGCATGACTTTCCCAATACAAAAGTTCACCGGGCATGACTTTCCCAATACAAAAGTTCACCGGGCATGACTTTCCCAATACAAAAGTTCACCGGGCATGACTTTCCCAATACAAAAGTTCACCGGGCATGACTTCCCCAAAACAAAATTCAGCGGGCATGACTTTCCCAATATAAAAGTTCACCGGGCATGACTTTCCCAATATAAAAGTTCACCGGGCATGACTTTCCCAATACAAAAGTTCACCGGGCATGACTTTCCCCATACAAAAGTTCACCGGAGATGACTTTTCCCATACAAAAGTTCACCGGGCATGACTTTCCCAATACAAAAGTTTACCGGGCATGACTTTCCCAATACAAAAGTTCACCGGGCATGACTTTCCCAATACAAAAGTTCACCGGGCATGACTTTCCCAATACAAAAGTTCAGCGGGCATGACTTTCCCAATATAAAAGTTCACCGGGCATGACTTTCCCAATACAAAAGTTCACCGGGCATGACTTCCCAATACAAAAGGTCACCTGGCATGACTTTCCCAATACAAAAGTTCACCGGGCATGACTTTTCCCATACAAAAGTTAACCGGATATGACTTTCCCAATACAAATTCACCGGGTATGACTTTCCCAACACAAAAGTTCACCGGGCATGACTTTCCCAATACAAGAGTTCACCGGGCATGACTTTCCCAATACAAAAGTTCACCGGGCATGACTTTCCCAATACAAAAGTTCACCGGGCATGACTTCCCCAAAACAAAATTCAGCGGGCATGACTTTCCCAATATAAAAGTTCACCGGGCATGACTTTCCCAATATAAAAGTTCACCGGGCATGACTTTCCCAATACAAAAGTTCACCGGGCATGACTTTCCCAATACAAAAGTTCACCGGAGATGACTTTTCCCATACAAAAGTTCACCGGGCATGATTTCCCAATACAAAAGTTTACCGGGCATGACTTTCCCAATACAAAAGTTCACCGGGCATGACTTTCCCAATACAAAAGTTCACCGGGCATGACTTTCCCAATACAAAAGTTCAGCGGGCATGACTTTCCCAATATAAAAGTTCACCGGGCATGACTTTCCCAATACAAAAGTTCACCGGGCATGACTTCCCAATACAAAAGGTCACCTGGCATGACTTTCCCAATACAAAAGTTCACCGGGCATGACTTTTCCCATACAAAAGTTAACCGGATATGACTTTCCCAATACAAATTCACCGGGTATGACTTTCCCAACACAAAAGTTCACCGGGCATGACTTTCCCATACAAAAGTTCACCGGGCATGACTTTTCCCATACAAAAGTTCACCGGGCATGACTTTCCCAATACAAAAGTTCACCGGGCATGACTTTCCCAATATAAAAGTTCACCGGGCATGACTTTTCCCATACAAAAGTTCACCGGGCATGACTTTTCCAATACAAAAGTTCACCGGGCATGACTTTCCCAATATAAAAGTTCACCGGGCATGACTTTCCCAATACAAAAGTTCACAGGGCATGACTTTCCCAATACAAAAGTTCACCGGGCATGACTTTCCCAATACAAAAGTTCACCGGGCACGACTTTTCCAATACAAAAGTTCACCGGGCATGACTTTCCCAATACAAAAGTTCACCGGGCATGACTTTCCCAATACAAAAGTTCACCGGGAATGACTTTCCCAATACAAAAGTTCACCGGGCATGACTTTCCCAATACAAAAGTTCACCGGGCATGACTTCCCCAAAACAAAATTCACCGGGCATGACTTCCCCAATATAAAAGTTCACCGGGCATGACTTTCCCAATATAAAAGTTCACCGGGCATGACTTTCCCAATACAAAAGTTCACCGGGCATGACTTTCCCAATACAAAAGTTCACCGGAGATGACTTTTCCCATACAAAAGTTCACCGGGCATGACTTTCCCAATACAAAAGTTCACCGGGCATGACTTTCCCAATACAAAAGTTCACCGGGCATGACTTTCCCAATACAAAAGGTCACCGGGCATGACTTTCCCAATACAAAAGTACACCGGGCATGACTTTTCCCATACAAAAGTTAACCGGAGATGACTTTCCCAATACAAATTTACCGGGTATGACTTTCCCAACACAAAAGTTCACCGACCATGACTTTCCCATACAAAAGTTCACCGGGCATGACTTTTCCCATACAAAAGTTCACCGGGCATGACTTTCCCAATACAAAAGTTCACCGGGCATGACTTTCCCAATATAAAAGTTCACCGGGCATGACTTTCCCAATACAAAAGTTCACCGGGCATGACTTTCCCAATACAAAAGTTCAGCGGGCATGACTTTCCCAATATAAAAGTTCACCGGGCATGACTTTCCCAATACAAAAGTTCACCGGGCATGACTTCCCAATACAAAAGGTCACCTGGCATGACTTTCCCAATACAAAAGTTCACCGGGCATGACTTTTCCCATACAAAAGTTAACCGGATATGACTTTCCCAATACAAATTCACCGGGTATGACTTTCCCAACACAAAAGTTCACCGGGCATGACTTTCCCATACAAAAGTTCACCGGGTATGACTTTTCCCATACAAAAGTTCACCGGGCATGACTTTCCCAATACAAAAGTTCACCGGGCATGACTTTCCCAATATAAAAGTTCACCGGGCATGACTTTTCCCATACAAAAGTTCACCGGGCATGACTTTCCCAATACAAAAGTTCACCGGGCATGACTTTCCCAATACAAAAGTTCACCGGGCATGACTTTCCCAATACAAAAGTTCACCGGGCATGACTTTCCCAATACAAAAGTTCACCGGGCATGACTTTTCCCATACAAAAGTTCACCGGGCATGACTTTCCCAATACAAAAGTTCACCGGGCATGACTTTCCCAATACAAAAGTTCACCGGGCATGACTTTCCCAATACAAAAGTTCACCGGGCATGACTTTCCCAATACAAAAGTTCACCGGGCATGACTTTCCCAATACAAAAGTTCACCGGGCATGACTTTTCCCATACAAAAGTTCACCGGGCATGACTTTCCCAATAAAAAAGTTCACCGGGCATGACTTTCCCAATACAAAAGTTCACCGGGCATGACTTTCCCAATACAAAAGTTCACCGGGCATGACTTTCCCAATACAAAAGTTCACCGGGAATGACTTTCCCAATACAAAAGTTCACCGGGCATGACTTTCCCAATACAAAAGTTCACCGGGCATGACTCTCCCAATACAAAAGTTCACCGGGCATGACTTTCCCAATACAAAAGTTCACCGGGAATGACTTTCCCAATACAAAAGTTCACCGGGCATGACTTCCCCAAAACAAAATTCACCGGGCATGACTTTCCCAATATAAAAGTTCACCGGGCATGACTTTCCCAATATAAAAGTTCACCGGGCATGACTTTCCCAATACAAAAGTTCACCGGGCATGACTTTCCCAATACAAAAGTTCACCGGAGATGATTTTTCCCATACAAAAGTTCACCGGGCATGACTTTCCCAATACAAAAGTTCACCGGGCATGACTTTCCCAATACAAAAGTTCACCGGGCATGACTTTCGCAATACAAAAGGTCACCGGGCATGACTTTCCCAATACAAAAGTTCACCGGGCATGACTTTTCCCATACAAAAGTTAACCGGAGATGACTTTCCCAATACAAATTCACCGGGTATGACTTTCCCAACACAAAAGTTCACCGACCATGACTTTCCCATACAAAAGTTCACCGGGGATGACTTTTCCCATACAAAAGTTCACCGGGCATGACTTTCCCAATACAAAAGTTCACCGGGCATGACTTTCCCAATATAAAAGTTCACCGGGCATGACTTTCCCAATACAAAAGTTCACCGGGCATGACTTTCCCAATACAAAAGTTCACCGGGCATGACTTTCCCAATACAAAAGTTCAGCGGGCATGACTTTCCCAATATAAAAGTTCACCGGGCATGACTTTCCCAATACAAAAGTTCACCGGGCATGACTTCCCAATACAAAAGGTCACCTGGCATGACTTTCCCAATACAAAAGTTCACCGGGCATGACTTTTCCCATACAAAAGTTAACCGGATATGACTTTCCCAATACAAATTCACCGGGTATGACTTTCCCAACACAAAAGTTCACCGGGCATGACTTTCCCATACAAAAGTTCACCGGGCATGACTTTTCCCATACAAAAGTTCACCGGGCATGACTTTCCCAATACAAAAGTTCAACGGGCATGACTTTCCCAATATAAAAGTTCACCGGGCATGACTTTTCCCATACAAAAGTTCACCGGGCATGACTTTCCCAATACAAAAGTTCACCGGGCATGACTTTCCCAATATAAAAGTTCACCGGGCATGACTTTCCCAATACAAAAGTTCACCGGGCATGACTTTCCCAATACAAAAGTTCACCGGGCATGACTTTCCCAATACAAAAGTTCACCGGGCATGACTTTCCCAATACAAAAGTTCACCGGGCATGACTTTCTCAATACAAAAGTTCACCGGGCATGACTTTCCCAACACAAAAGTTCACAGGGCATGACTTTCCCAATACAAAAGTTCACCGGGCATGACTTTCTCAATACAAAAGTTCACCGGGCATGACTTTTCCCATACAAAAGTTCACCGGGCATGACTTTCTCAATACAAAAGTTCACCGGGCATGACTTTCTCAATACAAAAGTTCACCGGGCATGACTTTCCCAATACAAAAGTTCACCGGGAATGACTTTCCCAATACAAAAGTTCACCGGGCATGACTTTCCCAATACAAAAGTTCAACGGGCATGACTTTCCCAATACAAAAGTTCACCGGGCATGACTTTCCCAATACAAAAGTTCATCGGGCATGACTTTCCCAATACAAAAGTTCACCGGGCATGGCTTCCCCAAAACAAAATTCAGCGGGCATGACTTTCCCAATATAAAAGTTCACCGGGCATGACTTTCCCAATATAAAAGTTCACCGGGCATGACTTTCCCAATACAAAAGCTCACCGGGCATGACTTTCCCAATACAAAAGTTCACCGGAGATGACTTTTCCCATACAAAAGTTCACCGGGCATGACTTTCCCAATACAAAAGTTTACCGGGCATGACTTTCCCAATACACCGGGCATGACTTTTCCCATACAAAAGTTCACCGGGCATGACTTTCCCAATACAAAAGTTCACCGGGCATGACTTTCCCAATATAAAAGTTCACCGGGCATATCATCTCCGGTGAACTTTTGTATTGGGAAAGTCATGCCCGGTGAATGACTTTCCCAATACAAAAGTTCACCGGAGATGACTTTTCCCATACAAAAGTTCACCGGGCATGACTTTCCCAATACAAAAGTTTACCGGGCATGACTTTCCCAATACAAAAGTTCACCGGGCATGACTTTCCCAATACAAAAGTTCACCGGGCATGACTTTCCCAATACAAAAGTTCAGCGGGCATGACTTTCCCAATATAAAAGTTCACCGGGCATGACTTTCCCAATACAAAAGTTCACCGGGCATGACTTCCCAATACAAAAGGTCACCTGGCATGACTTTCCCAATACAAAAGTTCACCGGGCATGACTTTTCCCATACAAAAGTTAAGCGGATATGACTTTCCCAATACAAATTCACCGGGTATGACTTTCCCAACACAAAAGTTCACCGGGCATGACTTTCCCAATACAAAAGTTCACCGGGCATGACTTTCCCAATACAAAAGTTCACCGGGCATGACTTTCCCAATACAAAAGTTCACCGGGCATGACTTCCCCAAAACAAAATTCAGCGGGCATGACTTTCCCAATATAAAAGTTCACCGGGCATGACTTTCCCAATATAAAAGTTCACCGGGCATGACTTTCCCAATACAAAAGTTCACCGGGCATGACTTTCCCAATACAAAAGTTCACCGGAGATGACTTTTCCCATACAAAAGTTCACCGGGCATGACTTTCCCAATACAAAAGTTTACCGGGCATGACTTTCCCAATACAAAAGTTCACCGGGCATGACTTTCCCAATACAAAAGTTCACCGGGCATGACTTTCCCAATACAAAAGTTCAGCGGGCATGACTTTCCCAATATAAAAGTTCACCGGGCATGACTTTCCCAATACAAAAGTTCACCGAGCATGACTTCCCAATACAAAAGGTCACCTGGCATGACTTTCCCAATACAAAAGTTCACCGGGCATGACTTTTCCCATACAAAAGTTAACCGGATATGACTTTCCCAATACAAATTCACCGGGTATGACTTTCCCAACACAAAAGTTCACCGGGCATGACTTTCCCATACAAAAGTTCACCGGGCATGACTTTTCCCATACAAAAGTTCACCGGGCATGACTTTCCCAATACAAAAGTTCACCGGGCATGACTTTCCCAATATAAAAGTTCACCGGGCATGACTTTTCCCATACAAAAGTTCACCGGGCATGACTTTTCCAATACAAAAGTTCACCGGGCATGACTTTCCCAATATAAAAGTTCACCGGGCATGACTTTCCCAATACAAAAGTTCACAGGGCATGACTTTCCCAATACTAAAGTTCACCGGGCATGACTTTCCCAATACAAAAGTTCACCGGGCATGACTTTCCCAATACAAAAGTTCACCGGGCATGACTTTCCCAATACAAAAGTTCACCGGGCATGACTTTCCCAATACAAAAGTTCACCGGGAATGACTTTCCCAATACAAAAGTTCACCGGGCATGACTTTCCCAATACAAAAGTTCACCGGGCATGACTTTCCCAATACAAAAGTTCACCGGGCATGACTTTCCCAATACAAAAGTTCACCGGGCATGACTTTCCCAATACAAAAGTTCACCGGGCATGACTTCCCCAAAACAAAATTCAGCGGGCATGACTTTCCCAATATAAAAGTTCACCGGGCATGACTTTCCCAATATAAAAGTTCACCGGGCATGACTTTCCCAATACAAAAGTTCAGCGGGCATGACTTTCCCAATATAAAAGTTCACCGGGCATGACTTTCCCAATATAAAAGTTCACCGGGCATGACTTTCCCAATACAAAAGTTCACCGGGCATGACTTTCCCAATACAAAAGGTCACCGGGCATGACTTTCCCAATACAAAAGTTCACCGGGCATGACTTTTCCCATACAAAAGTTAACCGGAGATGACCTTCCCAATACAAATTCACCGGGTATGACTTTCCCAACACAAAAGTTGACCGGGCATGACTTTCCCATACAAAAGTTCACCGGGCATGACTTTTCCCATACAAAAGTTCACCGGGCATGACTTTCCCAATACAAAAGTTCACCGGGCATGACTTTACCAATATAAAAGTTCACCGGGCATGACTTTTCCCATACAAAAGTTCACCGGGCATGACTTTCCAATACAAAAGCTCACCGGGCATGACTTTCCCAATATAAAAGTTCCCCGGGCATGACTTTCCCAATACAAAAGTTCACCGGGCATGACTTTCCCAATACAAAAGTTCAGCGGGCATGACTTTCCCAATATAAAAGTTCACCGGGCATGACTTTCCCAATACAAAAGTTCACCGGGCATGACTTTCCCAATACAAAAGTTCACCGGGCATGACTTTTCCCATACAAAAGTTCACCGGGCATGACTTTCCCAATACAAAAGTTCACCGGGCATGACTTTCCCAACACAAAAGTTCACCGGGCATGACTTTCCCAATATAAAAGTTCACCGGGCATGACTTTCCCAATACAAAAGTTCACCGGGCATGACTTTCCCAATACAAAAGTTCACCGGAGATGACTTTCCCAATATAAAAGTTCACCGGGCATGACTTTCCCAATACAAAAGTTCACCGGGCATGACTTTCCCAATACAAAAGTTCACCGGATATGACTTTCCCAATACAAAAGTTCACCGGAGATGACTTTCCCAATACAAAAGTTCACCGGAGAAGACTTTCCCAATACAAAAGTTCACCGGGCATGACTTTCCCAATACAAAAGTTCACCGGGCATGACTTTCCCAATACAAAAGTTCACCAGGCATGACTTCCCCAATGCAAAAGTTCACCGGGCATGACTTTCCCAATACAAAAGTTCACCGGGCATGACTTTCCCAATACAAAAGTTCACCGGGCATGACTTTCCCAATACAAAAGTTCACCGTAGATGACTTTTCCCATACAAAAGTACACCGGGCATGACTTTCCCAATACAAAAGTTCACCGGGCATGACTTTCCCAATACAAAAGTTCACCGGGCATGACTTTTCCATACAAAAGTTCACCGGGCATGACTTTCCCAATACAAAAGTTCACCGGGCATGACTTTTCCCATACAAAAGTTCACCGGGCATGACTTTCCCAATACAAAAGTTCACCGGGCATGACTTTCCCAATACAAAAGTTCACCGGGCATGACTTTCCCAATACAAAAGTTCACCGGTCATGACTTTCCCAATACAAAAGTTCACCGGGCATGACTTTCCCAATACAAAAGTTCACCGGGCATGACTTTCCCAATACAAAAGTTCACCGGGCATGACTTTCCCAATATAAAAGTTCACCGGGCATGACTTTCCCAATACAAAAGTTCACCGGGCATGACTTTCCCAATACAAAAGTTCACCGGGCATGACTTTCCCAATACAAAAGTTCACCGGGCATGACTTTCCCAATACAAAAGTTCACCGGGCATGACTTTCCCAATACAAAAGTTCACCGGGCATGACTTTCCCAATACAAAAGTTCACAGGGCATGACTTTCCCAATACAAAAGTTCACCGGGCACGACTTTATCCATACAAAAGTTCACCGTAGATGACTTTTCCCATACAAAAGTTCACCGGGCATGACTTTCCCAATACAAAAGTTCACCGGGCATGACTTTCCCAATATAAAAGTTCACCGGGCATGACTTTTCCCATACAAAAGTTCACCGGGCATGACTTTCCCAATACAAAAGTTCACCGGGCATGACTTTCCCAATATAAAAGTTCACCGGGCATGACTTTTCCCATACAAAAGTTCACCGGGCATGACTTTCCCAATACAAAAGTTCACCGGAGATGACTTTTCCCATACAAAAGTTCACCGGGCATGACTTTCCCAATACAAAAGTTCACCGGGCATGACTTTTCCCATACAAAAGTTCACCGGGCATGACTTTCCCAATACAAAAGTTCACCGCGCATGACTTTTCCCATACAAAAGTTCACCGGAGATGACTTTCCCAGTACAAAAGTTCACCGGGCATGACTTTCCCAATACAAAAGTTCACCGGGCATGACTTTCCCAATACAAAAGTTCACCGGGCATGACTTTCCCAATACAAAAGTTCACCGGGCATGACTTTCCCAATACAAAAGTTCACAGGGCATGACTTTCCCAATACAAAAGTTCACCGGGCACGACTTTATCCATACAAAAGTTCACCGTAGATGACTTTTCCCATACAAAAGTTCACCGGGCATGACTTTCCCAATACAAAAGTTCACCGGGCATGACTTTCCCAATACAAAAGTTCACCGGGCATGACTTTTCCCATACAAAAGTTAACCCAATATGACTTTCCCAATACAAATTCACCGGGTATGACTTTCCCAACACAAAAGTTCACCGGGCATGACTTTCCCATACAAAAGTTCACCGGAGATGACTTTTCCCATACAAAAGTTCACCGGGCATGACTTTCCCAATACAAAAGTTCACCGGGCATGACTTTCCCAATATAAAAGTTCACCGGGCATGACTTTTCCCATACAAAAGTTCACCGGGCATGACTTTCCCAATACAAAAGTTCACCGGAGATGACTTTTCCCATACAAAAGTTCACCGGGCATGACTTTCCCAATACAAAAGTTCACCGGGCATGACTTTTCCCATACAAAAGTTCACCGGGCATGACTTTCCCAATACAAAAGTTCACCGCGCATGAGTTTTCCCATACAAAAGTTCACCGGAGATGACTTTCCCAATACAAAAGTTCACCGGGCATGACTTTCCCAATACAAAAGTTCACCGGGCATGACTTTCCCAATACAAAAGTTCACCGGGCATGACTTTCCCAATACAAAAGTTCACCGGGCATGACTTTTCCCATACAAAAGTTAACCGGATATGACTTTCCCAATACAAATTCACCGGGTATGACTTTCCCAACACAAAAGTTCACCGGGCATGAATTTCCCATACAAAAGTTCACCGGGCATGACTTTTCCCATACAAATGTTCACCGGGCATGACTTTCCCAATACAAAAGTTCACCGGGCATGACTTTCCCAATATAAAAGTTCACCGGGCATGACTTTTCCCATACAAAAGTTCACCGGGCATGACTTTTCCAATACAAAAGTTCACCGGGCATGACTTTCCCAATATAAAAGTTCACCGGGCATGACTTTTCCCATACAAAAGTTCACCGGGCATGACTTTCCCAATACAAAAGTTCACCGGAGATGACTTTTCCCATACAAAAGTTCACCAGGCATGACTTTCCCAATACAAAAGTTCACCGGGCATGACTTTTCCCATACAAAAGTTCACCGGGCATGACTTTCCCAATACAAAAGTTCACCGCGCATGAGTTTTCCCATACAAAAGTTCACCGGAGATGACTTTCCCAATACAAAAGTTCACCGGGCATGACTTTCCCAATACAAAAGTTCACCGGGCATGACTTTCCCAATACAAAAGTTCACCGGGCATGACTTTCCCAATACAAAAGTTCACCGGGCATGACTTTTCCCATACAAAAGTTAACCGGATATGACTTTCCCAATACAAATTCACCGGGTATGACTTTCCCAACACAAAAGTTCACCGGGCATGAATTTCCCATACAAAAGTTCACCGGGCATGACTTTTCCCATACAAAAGTTCACCGGGCATGACTTTCCCAATACAAAAGTTCACCGGGCATGACTTTCCCAATATAAAAGTTCACCGGGCATGACTTTTCCCATACAAAAGTTCACCGGGCATGACTTTTCCAATACAAAAGTTCACCGGGCATGACTTTCCCAATATAAAAGTTCACCGGGCATGACTTTCCCAATACAAAAGTTCACCGGGCATGACTTTCCCAATACAAAAGTTCACCGGGCATGACTTTCCCAATACTAAAGTTCACCGGGCATGACTTTCCCAATACAAAAGTTCACCGGGCATGACTTTCCCAATACAAAAGTTCACCGGGCATGACTTTCCCAATACAAAAGTTCACCGGGAATGACTTTCCCAATACAAAAGTTCACCGGGCATGACTTTCCCAATACAAAAGTTCACCTGGCATGACTTTCCCAATACAAAAGTTCACCGGGCATGACTTTCCCAATACAAAAGTTCACCGGGCATGACTTTCCCAATACAAAAGTTCACCGGGCATGACTTCCCCAAAACAAAATTCAGCGGGCATGACTTTTCCCATACAAAAGTTCACCGGGCATGACTTTCCCAATACAAAAGTTCACCGGGCATGACTTTCCCAATATAAAAGTTCACCGGGCATGACTTTTCCCATACAAAAGTTCACCGGGCATGACTTTCCCAATACCAAAGTTCACCGGAGATGACTTTTCCCATACAAAAGTTCACCGGGCATGACTTTCCCAATACAAAAGTTCACCGGGCATGACTTTTCCCATACAAAAGTTCACCGGGCATGACTTTCCCAATACAAAAGTTCACCGCGCATGAGTTTTCCCATACAAAAGTTCACCGGAGATGACTTTCCCAATACAAAAGTTCACCGGGCATGACTTTCCCAATACAAAAGTTCACCGGGCATGACTTTCCCAATACAAAAGTTCACCGGGCATGACTTTCCCAATACAAAAGTTCACCGGGCATGACTTTTCCCATACAAAAGTTAACCGGATATGACTTTCCCAATACAAATTCACCGGGTATGACTTTCCCAACACAAAAGTTCACCGGGCATGAATTTCCCATACAAAAGTTCACCGGGCATGACTTTTCCCATACAAAAGTTCACCGGGCATGACTTTCCCAATACAAAAGTTCACCGGGCATGACTTTCCCAATATAAAAGTTCACCGGGCATGACTTTTCCCATACAAAAGTTCACCGGGCATGACTTTTCCAATACAAAAGTTCACCGGGCATGACTTTCCCAATATAAAAGTTCACCGGGCATGACTTTCCCAATACAAAAGTTCACCGGGCATGACTTTCCCAATACAAAAGTTCACCGGGCATGACTTTCCCAATACAAAAGTTCACCGGGCATGACTTTCCCAATACAAAAGTTCACCGGGCATGACTTTCCCAATACAAAAGTTCACCGGGCATGACTTTCCCAATACAAAAGTTCACCGGGAATGACTTTCCCAATACAAAAGTTCACCGGGCATGACTTTCCCAATACAAAAGTTCACCTGGCATGACTTTCCCAATACAAAAGTTCACCGGGCATGACTTTCCCAATACAAAAGTTCACCGGGCATGACTTTCCCAATACAAAAGTTCACCGGGCATGACTTCCCCAAAACAAAATTCAGCGGGCATGACTTTCCCAATATAAAAGTTCACCGGGCATGACTTTCCCAATATAAAAGTTCACCGGGCATGACTTTCCCAATACAAAAGTTCACCGGGCATGACTTTCCCAATACAAAAGGTCACCGGGCATGACTTTCCCAATACAAAAGTTCACCGGGCATGACTTTTCCCATACAAAAGTTAACCGGAGATGACCTTCCCAATACAAATTCACCGGGTATGACTTTCCCAACACAAAAGTTCACCGGGCATGACTTTCCCATACAAAAGTTCACCGGGCATGACTTTTCCCATACAAAAGTTCACCGGGCATGACTTTCCCAATACAAAAGTTCAACGGGCATGACTTTACCAATATAAAAGTTCACCGGGCATGACTTTTCCCATACAAAAGTTCACCGGGCATGACTTTCCAATACAAAAGCTCACCGGGCATGACTTTCCCAATATAAAAGTTCACCGGGCATGACTTTCCCAATACAAAAGTTCACCGGGCATGACTTTCCCAACACAAAAGTTCAGCGGGCATGACTTTCCCAATATAAAAGTTCACCGGGCATGACTTTCCCAATACAAAAGTTCACCGGGCATGACTTTCCCAATACAAAAGTTCACCGGGCATGACTTTTCCCATACAAAAGTTCACCGGGCATGACTTTCCCAATACAAAAGTTCACCGGGCATGACTTTCCCAACACAAAAGTTCACCGGGCATGACTTTCCCAATATAAAAGTTCACCGGGCATGACTTTCCCAATACAAAAGTTCACCGGGCATGACTTTCCCAATACAAAAGTTCACCGGAGATGACTTTCCCAATATAAAAGTTCACCGGGCATGACTTTCGCAATACAAAAGTTCACCGGGCATGACTTTCCCAATACAAAAGTTCACCGGAGATGACTTTCCCAATACAAAAGTTCACCGGAGATGACTTTCCCAATACAAAAGTTCACCGGAGAAGACTTTCCCAATACAAAAGTTCACCGGGCATGACTTTCCCAATACAAAAGTTCACCGGGCATGACTTTCCCAATACAAAATTTCACCAGGCATGACTTTCCCAATGCAAAAGTTCACCGGGCATGACTTTCCCAATACAAAAGTTCACCGGGCATGACTTTCCCAATACAAAAGTTCACCGGGCATGACTTTCCCAATACAAAAGTTCACCGTAGATGACTTTTCCCATACAAAAGTACACCGGGCATGACTTTCCCAATACAAAAGTTCACCGGGCATGACTTTCCCAATACAAAAGTTCACCGGGCATGACTTTTTCCATACAAAAGTTCACCGGGCATGACTTTCCCAATACAAAAGTTCACCGGGCATGACTTTTCCCATACAAAAGTTCACCGGGCATGACTTTCCCAATACAAAAGTTCACCGGGCATGACTTTCCCAATACAAAAGTTCACCGGGCATGACTTTCCCAATACAAAAGTTCACCGGTCATGACTTTCCCAATACAAAAGTTCACCGGGCATGACTTTCCCAATACAAAAGTTCACCGGGCATGACTTTCCCAATACAAAAGTTCACCGGGCATGACTTTCCCAATATAAAAGTTCACCGGGCATGACTTTCCCAATACAAAAGTTCACCGGGCATGACTTTCCCAATACAAAAGTTCACCGGGCATGACTTTCCCAATACAAAAGTTCACCGGGCATGACTTTCCCAATACAAAAGTTCACCGGGCATGACTTTCCCAATACAAAAGTTCACCGGGCATGACTTTCCCAATACAAAAGTTCACAGGGCATGACTTTCCCAATACAAAAGTTCACCGGGCACGACTTTATCCATACAAAAGTTCACCGTAGATGACTTTTCCCATACAAAAGTTCACCGGGCATGACTTTCCCAATACAAAAGTTCACCGGGCATGACTTTCCCAATATAAAAGTTCACCGGGCATGACTTTTCCCATACAAAAGTTCACCGGGCATGACTTTCCCAATACAAAAGTTCACCGGGCATGACTTTCCCAATATAAAAGTTCACCGGGCATGACTTTTCCCATACAAAAGTTCACCGGGCATGACTTTCCCAATACAAAAGTTCACCGGAGATGACTTTTCCCATACAAAAGTTCACCGGGCATGACTTTCCCAATACAAAAGTTCACCGGGCATGACTTTTCCCATACAAAAGTTCACCGGGCATGATTTTCCCAATACAAAAGTTCACCGCGCATGACTTTTCCCATACAAAAGTTCACCGGAGATGACTTTTCCCATACAAAAGTTCACCGGGCATGACTTTCCCAATACAAAAGTTCACCGGGCATGACTTTCCCAATACAAAAGTTCACCGGGCATGACTTTTCCAATACAAAACTTCACCGGGCTTGACTTTCCCAATACAAAACTTCACCGGGCATGACTTTTCCAATACAAAAGTTCACCGGGCATGATTTTTCCCATACAAAAGTTAACCGGAGATGACTTTCCCAATACAAAAGTTCACCGGGCATGACTTTTCCCATACAAAAGTTCACCGGGCATGACTTTCCCAATACAAAAGTTCACCGGACATGACATTCCCAATACAAAAGTTCACCGGGCATGACTTTCCCAATACAAAATTTCACCGGGCATGACTTTCCCAATACAAAATTTCACCGGGCATGACTTTCCTAATACAAAAGGTCACCGGGCATGACTTTCCCAATACAAAAGTTCACCGGCATGACTTTTCCCATACAAAAGTTAACCGGAGATGACCTTCCCAATACAAATTCACCGGGTATGACTTTCCCAACACAAAAGTTAACCGGGCATGACTTTCCCATACAAAAGTTCACCGGGCATGACTTTTCCCATACAAAAGTTCACCGGGCATGACTTTCCCAATACAAAAGTTCACCGGGCATGACTTTACCAATATAAAAGTTCACCGGGCATGACTTTCCCAATACAAAAGTTCACCGGGCATGACTTTCCCAATATAAAAGTTCACCGGGCATGACTTTCCCAATACAAAAGTTCACCGGGCATGACTTTCCCAATACAAAAGTTCACCGGGCATGACTTTCCCAATACAAAAGTTCACCGGGCATGACTTTCCCAATACAAAAGTTCACCGGGCATGACTTTCCCAATACAAAACTTCACCGGGCATGACTTTCCCAATACAAAAGTTCACCGGGCATGACTTTTCCCATACAAAAGTTCACCGGGCATGACTTTCCCAATACAAAAGTTCACCGGCCATGACTTTCCCAATACAAAAGTTCACCGGGCATGACTTTCCCAATACAAAAGTTCACCGGGCATGACTTTCCCAATACAAAAGTTCACCGGGCATGACTTTCCCAATACAAAAGTTCACCGGGCATGACTTTCCCAATACAAAAGTTCACCGGGCATGACTTTCCCAATACAAAAGTTCACCGGGCATGACTTTCCCAATACAAAAGTTCACCGGAGATGACTTTTCCCATACAAAAGTTCACCGGGCATGACTTTCCCAATACAAAAGTTCACCGGGCATGACTTTTCCCATACAAAAGTTCACCGGAGAAGACTTTCCCAATACAAAAGTTCACCGGGCATGACTTTCCCAATACAAAAGTTCACCGGGCATGACTTTGCCAATACAAAAGTTCACCGGGCATATTTTCCCAATACAAAAGTTCACCGGAGATGACTTTCCCAATACAAAAGTTCACCGAAGATGACTTTCCCAATACAAAAGTTCACCGGGCATGACTTTCCCAATACATAAGTTCACCGGGCATGACTTTCCCAATACAAAAGTTCACCGGAGATGACTTTTCCCATACAAAAGTTCACCGGGCATGACTTTTCCAATACAAAAGTTCACCGGGCATGACTTTTCCCATACAAAAGTTTACCGGAGATGACTTTCCCAATACAAAAGTTCACCGGGCATGACTTTCCCAACACAAAAGTTCAGCGGGCATGACTTTCCCAATACAAAAGTTCAGCGGGCATGACTTTCCCAATATAAAAGTTCACCGGGCATGACTTTCCCAATACAAAAGTTCACCGGGCATGACTTTCCCAATACAAAAGTTCACCGGGCATGACTTATCCCATACAAAAGTTCACAGGGCATGACTTTCCCAATACAAAAGTTCACCGGGCATGACTTTCCCAATACAAAAGTTCACCGGGCATGACTTTCCCAATATAAAAGTTCACCGGGCATGACTTATCCCATACAAAAGTTCACAGGGCATGATTTTCCCAATACAAAAGTTCACCGGAGATGACTTTCCCAATATAAAAGTTCACCGGGCATGACTTTCCCAATACAAAAGTTCACCGGGCATGACTTTCCCAATACAAAAGTTCACCGGAGATGACTTTCCCAATACAAAAGTTCACCGGAGATGACTTTCCCAATACAAAAGTTCACCGGAGAAGACTTTCCCAATACAAAAGTTCACAGGGCATGACTTTCCCAATACAAAAGTTCACCGGGCATGACTTTCCCAATACAAAAGTTCACCAGGCATGACTTTCCCAATGCAAAAGTTCACCGGGCATGACTTTCCCAATACAAAAGTTCACCGGGCATGACTTTCCCAATACAAAAGTTCACCGGGCATGACTTTCCCAATACAAAAGTTCACCGTAGATGACTTTTCCCATACAAAAGTACACCGGGCATGACTTTCCCAATACAAAAGTTCACCGGGCATGACTTTCCCAATACAAAAGTTCACCGGGCATGACTTTTTCCATACAAAAGTTCAACGGGCATGACTTTCCCAATACAAAAGTTCACCGGGCATGACTTTTCCCATACAAAAGTTCACCGGGCATGACTTTCCCAATACAAAAGTTCACCGGGCATGACTTTCCCAATACAAAAGTTCACCGGGCATGACTTTCCCAATACAAAAGTTCAACGGTCATGACTTTCCCAATACAAAAGTTCACCGGGCATGACTTTCCCAATACAAAAGTTCACCGGGCATGACTTTCCCAATACAAAAGTTCACCGGGCATGACTTTCCCAATATAAAAGTTCACCGGGCATGACTTTCCCAATACAAAAGTTCACCGGGCATGACTTTCCCAATACAAAAGTTCACCGGACATGACTTTCCCAATACAAAAGTTCACCGGGCATGACTTTCCCAATACAAAAGTTCACCGGGCATGACTTTCCCAATACAAAAGTTCACCGGGCATGACTTTCCCAATACAAAAGTTCACCGGGCACGACTTTATATATACAAAAGTTCACCGTAGATGACTTTTCCCATACAAAAGTTCACCGGGCATGACTTTCCCAATACAAAAGTTCACCGGGCATGACTTTCCCAATACAAAACTTCACCGGGCATGACTTTCCCAATACAAAAGTTCACCAGGCATGACTTTCCCAATGCAAAAGTTCACCGGGCATGACTTTCCCAATACAAAAGTTCACCGGGCATGACTTTTCCCATACAAAAGTTCACCGGGCATGACTTTCCCAATACAAAAGTTCACCGGGCATGACTTTCCCAATACAAAAGTTCACCGGAGATGACTTTCCCAATACAAAAGTTCACCGGAGAAGACTTTCCCAATACAAAAGTTCACCGGGCATGACTTTCCCAATACAAAAGTTCACCGGGCATGACTTTCCCAATACAAAAGTTCACCGGGCATGACTTTCCCAATATAAAAGTTCACCGGGCATGACTTTCCCAATACAAAAGTTCACCGGGCATGACTTTCCCAATACAAAAGTTCACCGGACATGACTTTCCCAATACAAAAGTTCACCGGGCATGACTTTCCCAATACAAAAGTTCACCGGGCATGACTTTCCCAATACAAAAGTTCACCGGGCATGACTTTCCCAATACAAAAGTTCACCGGGCATGACTTTCCCAATACAAAAGTTCACCGGGCATGACTTTCCCAATACAAAAGTTCACCGGGCATGACTTTCCCAATATAAAAGTTCACCGGGCATGACTTTCCCAATACAAAAGTTCACCGGGCATGATTTTCCCAATACAAAAGTTCACCGGAGATGACTTTCCCAATATAAAAGTTCACCGGGCATGACTTTCCCAATACAAAAGTTCACCGGGCATGACTTTCCCAATACAAAAGTTCACCGGAGATGACTTTCCCAATACAAAAGTTCACCGGAGATGACTTTCCCAATACAAAAGTTCACCGGAGATGACTTTCCCAATACAAAAGTTCACCGGGCATGACTTTCCCAATACAAAAGTTCACCGGGCATGACTTTCCCAATACAAAAGTTCACCAGGCATGACTTTCCCAATGCAAAAGTTCACCGGGCATGACTTTCCCAATACAAAAGTTCACCGGGCATGACTTTCCCAATACAAAAGTTCACCGGGCATGACTTTCCCAATACAAAAGTTCACCGTAGATGACTTTTCCCATACAAAAGTACACCGGGCATGACTTTCCCAATACAAAAGTTCACCGGGCATGACTTTCCCAATACAAAAGTTCACCGGGCATGACTTTTTCCATACAAAAGTTCAACGGGCATGACTTTCCCAATACAAAAGTTCACCGGGCATGACTTTTCCCATACAAAAGTTCACCGGGCATGACTTTCCCAATACAAAAGTTCACCGGGCATGACTTTCCCAATACAAAAGTTCACCGGGCATGACTTTCCCAATACAAAAGTTCACCGGTCATGACTTTCCCAATACAAAAGTTCACCGGGCATGACTTTCCCAATACAAAAGTTCACCGGGCATGACTTTCCCAATACAAAAGTTCACCGGGCATGACTTTCCCAATATAAAAGTTCACCGGGCATGACTTTCCCAATACAAAAGTTCACCGGGCATGACTTTCCCAATACAAAAGTTCACCGGACATGACTTTCCCAATACAAAAGTTCACCGGGCATGACTTTCCCAATACAAAAGTTCACCGGGCATGACTTTCCCAATACAAAAGTTCACCGGGCATGACTTTCCCAATACAAAAGTTCACCGGGCACGACTTTATATATACAAAAGTTCACCGTAGATGACTTTTCCCATACAAAAGTTCACCGGGCATGACTTTCCCAATACAAAAGTTCACCGGGCATGACTTTCCCAATATAAAAGTTCACCGGGCATGACTTTTCCCATACAAAAGTTCACCGGGCATGACTTTCCCAATACAAAAGTTCACCGGGCATGACTTTCCCAATATAAAAGTTCACCGGGCATGACTTTTCCCATACAAAAGTTCACCGGGCATGACTTTCCCAATACAAAAGTTCACCGGGCATGACTTTCCCAATACAAAAATTCACCGGGCATGACTTTCCCAATACAAAAGTTCACCGGGCATGACTTTCCCAATACAAAAGTTCACCGGGCATGACTTTCCCAATACAAAAGTTCACCGGGCATGACTTTCCCTATACAAAAGTTCACCGGAGATGACTTTTCCCATACAAAAGTTCACCGGGCATGATTTTCCCAATACAAAAGTTCACCGGGCATGACTTTCCCAATATAAAAGTTCACCGGGCATGACTTTTCCCATACAAAAGTTCACCGGGCATGACTTTCCCAATACAAAAGTTCACCGGGCATGACTTTCCCAATACAAAAGTTCACCGGGCATGACTTTCCCAATACAAAAGTTCACCGGGCATGACTTTCCCAATACAAAAGTTCACCGGGCATGACTTTCCCAATACAAAAGTTCACCGGGCATGACTTTCCCAATACAAAAGTTCACCGGGCATGAATTTTCCCATACAAAAGTTCACCGGAGATGACTTTCCCAATACAAAAGTTCACCGGGCATGACTTTCCCAATACAAAAGTTCACCGGGCATGACTTTCCCAATACAAAAGTTCACCGTGCATGACTTTCCCAATACAAAAGTTCACCGGGCATGACTTTCCCAATATAAAAGTTCACCGGGCATGACTTTCCCAATACAAAAGTTCACCGGGCATGACTCTCCCAATACAAACGTTCACCGGGCATGACTTTCCCAATACAAAAGTTCACCGGGCATGACTTTTCCCATACAAAAGTTCACCGGGCATGACTTTTCCAATACAAAAGTTCACCGGGCATGACTTTCCCAATACAAATGTTCACCGGGCATGACTTTCCCAATACAAAAGTTCACCGGAGATGACTTTTCCCATACAAAAGTTCACCGGGCATGACTTTCCCAATACAAAAGTTCACCGGGCATGACTTTTCATATACAAAAGTTCACCGGGCATGACTTTTCCCATACAAAAGTTCACCGGAGATGACTTTTCCCATACAAAAGTTCACCGGGCATGACTTTCCCAATACAAAAGTTCACCGGGCATGACTTTCCCAATACAAAAGTTCACCGGGCATGACTTTTCCAATACAAAACTTCACCGGGCATGACTTTCCCAATACAAAACTTCACCGGGCATGACTTTCCCAATACAAAAGTTCACCGGGCATGATTTTTCCCATACAAAAGTTAACCGGAGATGACTTTCCCAATACAAAAGTTCACCGGGCATGACTTTTCCTATACAAAAGTTCACCGGGCATGACTTTCCCAATACAAAAGTTCACCGGGCATGACATTCCCAATACAAAAGTTCACCGGGCATGACTTTCCCAATACAAAAGTTCACCGGGCATGACTTTCCCAATACAAAATTTCACCGGGCATGACTTTCCCAATATAAAAGTTCACCGGGCATGATTTTCCCAATATAAAATTCACCGGGCATGACTTTCCCAATACAAAAGTTCACCGGAGATGACTTTTCCCATACAAAAGTTCACCGGGCATGACTTTCCCAATACAAAAGTTCACCGGGCATGACTTTCCCAATACAAAAGTTCACCGGAGATGACTTTTCCCATACAAAAGTTCACCGGAGATGACTTTCCCAATACAAAAGTTCACCGGGCATGACTTTCCCAATACAAAAGTTCACCGGAGATGACTTTCCCATTACAAAAGTTCACCGGGCATGACTTTCCCAATACAAAAGTTCACCGGGCATGACTTTCCCAATACAAAAGTTCACCGGGCATGACTTTTCCCATACAAAAGTTCACCGGGCATGACTTTCCCAATACAAAAGTTCACCGGGCATGACTTTCCCAATACAAAAGTTCACCGGGCATGACTTTCCCAATATAAAAGTTCACCGGAGATGACTTTCCCAATACAAAAGTTCACCGGGCATGACTTTCCCAATACAAAAGTTCACCGGGCATGACTTTCCCAATATAAAAGTTCACCGGGCATGACATTCCCAATACAAAAGTTCACCGGAGATGACTTTCCCATTACAAAAGTTCACCGGGCATGACTTTCCCAATACAAAAGTTCACCGGGCATGACTTTCCCAATACAAAAGTTCACCGGGCATGACTTTCCAATACAAAAGTTCACCGGAGATGACTTTCCCAATACAAAAGTTCACCGGAGATGACTTTCCCAATACAAAAGTTCACCGGAGATGACTTTCCCAATACAAAAGTTCACCGGGCATGACTCTCCCAATACAAAAGTTCACCGGGCATGATTTTCCCAATACAAAAGTTCACCGGGTATGACTCTCCCAATACAAAAGTTCACCGGGCATGACTTTTCCCATACAAAAGTTCACCGGGCATGACTTTCCCAATACAAAAGTTCACCGGGCATGACTTTCCCAATACAAAAGTTCACCGGGCATGACTTTCCCAATATAAAAGTTCACCGGAGATGACTTTCCCAATACAAAAGTTCACCGGGCATGACTTTCCCAATACAAAAGTTCACCGGGCATGACTTTTCCAATACAAAACTTCACCGGGCATGACTTTCCCAATACAAAACTTCACCGGGCATGACTTTTCCAATACAAAAGTTCACCGGGCATGATTTTTCCCATACAAAAGTTAACCGGAGATGACTTTCCCAATACAAAAGTTCACCGGGCATGACTTTTCCTATACAAAAGTTCACCGGGCATGACTTTCCCAATACAAAAGTTCACCGGGCATGACATTCCCAATACAAAAGTTCACCGGGCATGACTTTCCCAATACAAAAGTTCACCGGGCATGACTTTCCCAATACAAAATTTCACCGGGCATGACTTTCCCAATATAAAAGTTCACCGGGCATGATTTTCCCAATATAAAATTCACCGGGCATGACTTTCCCAATACAAAAGTTCACCGGAGATGACTTTTCCCATACAAAAGTTCACCGGGCATGACTTTCCCAATACAAAAGTTCACCGGGCATGACTTTCCCAATACAAAAGTTCACCGGAGATGACTTTTCCCATACAAAAGTTCACCGGAGATGACTTTCCCAATACAAAAGTTCACCGGGCATGACTTTCCCAATACAAAAGTTCACCGGAGATGACTTTCCCATTACAAAAGTTCACCGGGCATGACTTTCCCAATACAAAAGTTCACCGGGCATGACTTTCCCAATACAAAAGTTCACCGGGCATGACTTTTCCCATACAAAAGTTCACCGGGCATGACTTTCCCAATACAAAAGTTCACCGGGCATGACTTTCCCAATACAAAAGTTCACCGGGCATGACTTTCCCAATATAAAAGTTCACCGGAGATAACTTTCCCAATACAAAAGTTCACCGGGCATGACTTTCCCAATACAAAAGTTCACCGGGCATGACTTTCCCAATATAAAAGTTCACCGGGCATGACATTCCCAATACAAAAGTTCACCGGAGATGACTTTCCCATTACAAAAGTTCACCGGGCATGACTTTCCCAATACAAAAGTTCACCGGGCATGACTTTCCCAATACAAAAGTTCACCGGGCATGACTTTCCAATACAAAAGTTCACCGGAGATGACTTTCCCAATACAAAAGTTCACCGGAGATGACTTTCCCAATACAAAAGTTCACCGGAGATGACTTTCCCAATACAAAAGTTCACCGGGCATGACTCTCCCAATACAAAAGTTCACCGGGCATGATTTTCCCAATACAAAAGTTCACCGGGTATGACTCTCCCAATACAAAAGTTCACCGGGCATGACTTTCCCAATACAAAAGTTCACCGGGCATGACTTTCCCAATACAAAAGATCACCGGGCGTGACTTTCCCAATACAAAAGTTCACCGGGCATGACTTTTCCCATACAAAAGTTCACCGGGCATGACTTTCCCAATACAAAATTTCACCGGGCATGACTTTCCCAATACAAAAGTTCACCGGGCATGACTCTCCCAATACAAAAGTTCACCGGGCATGACTTTCCCAATACAAAAGTTCACCGGGCATGACTTTTCCCATACAAAAGTTCACCGGGCATGACTTTCCCAATACAAAAGTTCACCGGGCATGACTTTCCCAATACAAAAGTTCACCGGGCATGACTTTTCCAATACAAAACTTCACCGGGCATGACTTTCCCAATACAAAACTTCACCGGGCATGACTTTTCCAATACAAAAGTTCACCGGGCATGATTTTTCCCATACAAAAGTTAACCGGAGATGACTTTCCCAATACAAAAGTTCACCGGGCATGACTTTTCCTATACAAAAGTTCACCGGGCATGACTTTCCCAATACAAAAGTTCACCGGGCATGACATTCCCAATACAAAAGTTCACCGGGCATGACTTTCCCAATACAAAAGTTCACCGGGCATGACTTTCCCAATACAAAATTTCACCGGGCATGACTTTCCCAATATAAAAGTTCACCGGGCATGATTTTCCCAATATAAAATTCACCGGGCATGACTTTCCCAATACAAAAGTTCACCGGAGATGACTTTTCCCATACAAAAGTTCACCGGGCATGACTTTCCCAATACAAAAGTTCACCGGGCATGACTTTCCCAATACAAAAGTTCACCGGAGATGACTTTTCCCATACAAAAGTTCACCGGAGATGACTTTCCCAATACAAAAGTTCACCGGGCATGACTTTCCCAATACAAAAGTTCACCGGAGATGACTTTCCCATTACAAAAGTTCACCGGGCATGACTTTCCCAATACAAAAGTTCACCGGGCATGACTTTCCCAATACAAAAGTTCACCGGGCATGACTTTTCCCATACAAAAGTTCACCGGGCATGACTTTCCCAATACAAAAGTTCACCGGGCATGACTTTCCCAATACAAAAGTTCACCGGGCATGACTTTCCCAATATAAAAGTTCACCGGAGATGACTTTCCCAATACAAAAGTTCACCGGGCATGACTTTCCCAATACAAAAGTTCACCGGGCATGACTTTCCCAATATAAAAGTTCACCGGGCATGACATTCCCAATACAAAAGTTCACCGGAGATGACTTTCCCATTACAAAAGTTCACCGGGCATGACTTTCCGAATACAAAAGTTCACCGGGCATGACTTTCCCAATACAAAAGTTCACCGGGCATGACTTTCCAATACAAAAGTTCACCGGAGATGACTTTCCCAATACAAAAGTTCACCGGAGATGACTTTCCCAATACAAAAGTTCACCGGAGATGACTTTCCCAATACAAAAGTTCACCGGGCATGACTCTCCCAATACAAAAGTTCACCGGGCATGATTTTCCCAATACAAAAGTTCACCGGGTATGACTCTCCCAATACAAAAGTTCACCGGGCATGACTTTCCCAATACAAAAGTTCACCGGGCATGACTTTCCCAATACAAAAGATCACCGGGCATGACTTTCCCAATACAAAAGTTCACCGGGCATGACTTTTCCCATACAAAAGTTCACCGGGCATGACTTTCCCAATACAAAATTTCACCGGGCATGACTTTCCCAATATAAAAGTTCACCGGGCATGACTTTCCCAATACAAAAGTTCACCGGGCATGACTTTCCCAATACAAAAGTTCACCGGGCATGACTTTCCCAATACAAAAGTTCACCAGGCATGACTTTCCCAATACAAAAGTTCACCGGGCATGACTTTTCCAATACAAAAGTTCACCGGGCATGACTTTCCCAATACAAAAGTTCACCGGACATGACTTTCCCAATACAAAAGTTCACCGAAGATGACTTTTCCCATACAAAAGTTCACCGGAGATGACTTTTCCCATACAAAAGTTCACCGGGCATGACTTTCCCAATACAAAAGTTCACCGGAGATGACTTTTCCCATACAAAAGTTCACCGGGCATGACTTTCCCAATACAAAAGTTCACCGAGCATGACTTTCCCAATACAAAAGTTCACCGGGCATGACTTTCCCAATACAAAAGTTCACCGGGCATGACTTTCCCAATACAAAAGTTCACCGGGCATGACTTTCCCAATACAAAAGTTCACCGGGCATGACTTTCCCAATACAAAAGTTCACCGGGCATGACTTTCCCAATACAAAAGTTCACCGGAGATGACTTTTCCCATACAAAAGTTCACCGGGCATGACTTTCCCAATACAAAAGTTCACCGGGCATGACTTTTCCCATACAAAAGTTCACCGGAGATAACTTTCCCAATACAAAAGTTCACCGGGCATGACTTTCCCAATACAAAAGTTCACCGGGCATGACCTTCCCAGTACAAAAGTTCACCGGGCATGACTTTCCCAATACAAAAGTTCACCGGGCATGACTTTCCCAATACAAAAGTTCACCGGGCATGAATTTTCCCATACAAAAGTTCACCGGAGATGACTTTTCCCATACAAAAGTTCACCGGGCATGACTTTCCCAATACAAAAGTTCACCGGAGATGACTTTCCCAATACAAAAGTTCACCGGAGATGACTTTCCCAATACAAAAGTTCACCGGGCATGACTTTTCCCATACAAAAGTTCACCGGGCATGACTTTCCCAATACAAAAGTTCACCGGGCATGACTTTTCCCATACAAAAGTTCACCGGAGATGACTTTCCCAATACAAAAGTTCACCGGGCATGACTTTCCCAATACAAGAGTTCACCGGGCATGAGTTTTCCAATACAAAAGTTCACCGGGCATGACTTTCCCAATACAAAAGTTAACCGGAGATGACTTTCCCAATACAAAAGTTCACCGGTCATGACTTTTCCCATACAAAAGTTCACCGGGCATGACTTTCCCAATACAAAAGTTCACCGGGCATGACTTTCCCAATACAAAAGTTCACCGGGCATGACTTTCCCAATACAAAAGTTCACCGGGCATGACTTTCCCAATACAAAAGTTCACCGGGCATGACTTTCCCAATATAAAAGTTCACCGGGCATGACTTTCCCAATATAAAAGTTCACCGGGCATGACTTTCCCAATACAAAAGTTCACCGGAGATGACTTTTCCCATACAAAAGTTCACCGGGCATGACTTTCCCAATACAAAAGTTCAGCGGGCATGACTTTCCCAACACAAAAGTTCACCGGGCATGACTTTCCCAATACAAAAGTTCACCGGGCATGACTTTTCCCATACAAAAGTTCACCGGGCATGACTTTCCCAATACAAAAGTTCACCGGGCATGACTTTCCCAATATAAAAGTTCACCGGGCATGACTTTTCCCATACAAAAGTTCACCGGGCATGATTTTCCCAATACAAAAGTTCACCGGGCATGACTTTCCCAATACAAAAGTTCACCGGACATGACTTTCCCAATACAAAAGTTCACCGGGCATGACTTTCCCAATACAAAAGTTCACCGGGCATGACTTTCCCAATACAAAAGTTCACCGGATATGACTTTTCCCATACAAAAGTTCACCGGGCATGACTTTCCCAATACAAAAGTTCACCGGGCATGACTTTTCCCATACAAAAGTTCAACGGAGATGACTTTCCCAATACAAAAGTTCAGCGGGCATGACTTTCCCAATACAAAAGTTCACCGGGCATGACTTTCCCAATACAAAAGTTCACCGGGCATGACTTTCCCAATACAAAAGTTCACCGGGCATGACTTTCCCAATACAAAAGTTCACCGGGCATGACTTTTCCCATACAAAAGTTCACCGGAGATGACTTTTCCCATACAAAAGTTCACCGGGCATGACTTTCCCAATACAAAAGTTCACCGGGCATGACTTTCCCAATACAAAAGTTCACCGGAGATGACTTTCCCAATACAAAAGTTCACCGGGCATGACTTTTCCCATACAAAAGTTCACCGGGCATGACTTTCCCAATACAAAAGTTCACCGGGCATGACTTTTCCCATACAAAAGTTCACCGGGCATGACTTTCCCAATACAAAAGTTCACCGGGCATGACTTTCCCAATACAAGAGTTCACCGGGCATGACTTTTCCAATACAAAACTTCACCGGGCATGACTTTTCCAATACAAAAGTTCACCGGGCATGATTTTTCCCATACAAAAGTTAACCGGAGATGACTTTCCCAATACAAAAGTTCACCGGTCATGACTTTTCCCATACAAAAGTTCACCGGGCATGACTTTCCCAATACAAAAGTTCACCGGGCATGACTTTCCCAATACAAAAGTTCACCGGGCATGACTTTCCCAATACAAAAGTTCACCGGGCATGACTTTCCCAATACAAAAGTTCACCGGGCATGACTTTCCCAATATAAAAGTTCACCGGGCATGACTTTCCCAATATAAAAGTTCACCGGGCATGACTTTCCCAATACAAACGTTTACCGGAGATGACTTTTCCCATACAAAAGTTCACCGGGCATGACTTTCCCAATACAAAAGTTCACCGGGCATGACTTTCCCAATACAAAAGTTCACCGGGCATGACTTTCCCAATACAAAAGTTCACCGGGCATGACTTTCCCAATACAAAAGTTCACCGGGCATGACTTTCCCAATATAAAAGTTGACCGGGCATGACTTTCCCAATATAAAAGTTCACCGGGCATGACTTTCCCAATACAAAAGTTTACCGGAGATGACTTTTCCCATACAAAAGTTCACCGGGCATGACTTTCCCAATACAAAAGTTCACCGGGCATGACTTTCCCAATACGAAAGTTCACCGGGCATGACTTTCCCAATACAAAAGTTCACCGGGCATGACTTTCCCAATATAAAAGTTCACCGGGCATGACTTTCCCAATATAAAAGTTCACCGGGCATGACTTTCCCAATACAAAAGTTTACCGGAGATGACTTTTCCCATACAAAAGTTCACCGGGCATGACTTTCCCAATACAAAAGTTCACCGGGCATGACTTTCCCAATACAAAAGTTCACCGGGCATGACTTTCCCAATACAAAAGTTCACCGAGCATGACTTTCCCAATACAAAAGTTCACCGGGCATGACTTTTCCCATACAACAGTTAACCGGAGATGACTTTCCCAATACAAAACTTCACCGGGCATGACTTTCCCAATACAAAAGTTCACCGGGCATGACTTTCCCATACAAAAGTTCACCGGGCATGACTTTTCCCATACAAAAGTTCACCGGGCATGACTTTCCCAATACAAAAGTTCACCGGGCATGACTTTCCCAATTTAAAAGTTCACCGGGCATGACTTTTCCCATACAAAAGTTCACCGGGCATGACTTTCCCAATACAAAAGTTCACCGGGCATGACTTTCCCAATTTAAAAGTTCACCGGGCATGACTTTCCCAATACAAAAGTTCACCGGGCATGACTTTCCCAATACAAAAGTTCACCGGGCATGACTTTTCCCATACAACAGTTAACCGGAGATGACTTTCCCAATACAAAAGTTCACCGGGCATGACTTTCCCAATACAAAAGTTCACCGGGCATGACTTTCCCATACAAAAGTTCACCGGGCATGACTTTTCCCATACAAAAGTTCACCGGGCATGACTTTCCCAATACAAAAGTTCACCGGGCATGACTTTCCCAATTTAAAAGTTCACCGGGCATGACTTTTCCCATACAAAAGTTCACCGGGCATGACTTTCCCAATACAAAAGTTCACCGGGCATGACTTTCCCAATACAAAAGTTCACCGGGCATGACCTTCCCAATACAAAAGTTCACCGGGCATGACTTTTCCCATACAAAAGTTAACCGGAGATGACTTTCCCAATACAAAAGTTCACCGGGCATGACTTTCCCAATACAAAAGTTCACCGGGCATGACTTTTCCCATACAAAAGTTCACCGGAGATGACTTTCCCAATACAAAAGTTCACCGGAGATGACTTTTCCCATACAAAAGTACACGGGAGATGACTTTCCCAATACAAAAGTTCACCGAGCATGACTTTCCCAATACAAAAGTTCACCGGAGATGACTTTTCCCCTACAAAAGTTAACCGGAGATGACTTTCCCAATACAAAAGTTCACCGGGCATGACTTTCCCAATACAAAAGTTCACCGGGCATGACTTTCCCAATACAAAAGTTCACCGGAGATGACTTTTCCCATACAAAAGTACAACGGAGATGACTTTCCCAATACAAAAGTTCACCGGGCATGACTTTCCCAATACAAAAGTTCACCGGAGATGACTTTTCCCATACAAAAGTTAACCGGAGATGACTTTCCCAATACAAAAGGCATGACTTTCCTAGTACAAAAGTTCACCGGGCATGACTTTCCCAATACAAAAGTTCACCGGACATGACTTTCCCAATACAAAAGTTCACCGGAGATGACTTTCCCAATACAAAAGTTCACCGGGCATGAATTTCCCAATACAAAAGTTCACCGGAGATGACTTTCCCAATACAAAAGTTCACCGGGCATGACTTTTCCCATACAAAACTTCACCGGGCATGACTTTCCCAATACAAAAGTTCACCGGGCATGACTTTTCCCATACAAAAGTTCACCGGAGATGACTTTTCCCATACAAAAGTTCACCGGGCATGACTTTCCCAATACAAAAGTTCAACGGGCATGACTTTCCCAATACAAGAGTTCACCGGGCATGACTTTTCCAATACAAAACTTCACCGCGCATGACTTTCCCAATACAAAACTTCACCGGGCATGACTTTTCCAATACAAAAGTTCACCGGGCATGATTTTTCCCATACAAAAGTTAACCGGAGATGACTTTCCCAATACAAATTTCACCGGTCATGACTTTTCCCATACAAAAGTTCACCGGGCATGACTTTCCCAATACAAAAGTTCACCGGGCATGACTTTCCCAATACAAAAGTTCACCGGGCATGACTTTCCCAATACAAAAGTTCACCGGGCATGACTTTCCCAATATAAAAGTTCACCGGGCATGACTTTCCCAATATAAAAGTTCACCGGGCATGACTTTCCCAATACAAAAGTTTACCGGAGATGACTTTTCCCATACAAAAGTTCACCGGGCATGACTTTCCCAATACAAAAGTTCACCGGGCATGACTTTCCCAATACAAAAGTTCACCGGGCATGACTTTCCCAATACAAAAGTTCACCGGGCATGACTTTCCCAATACAAAAGTTCACCGGGCATGACTTTTCCCATACAACAGTTAACCGGAGATGACTTTCCCAATACAAAAGTTCACCGGGCATGACTTTCCCAATACAAAAGTTCACCGGGCATGACTTTCCCATACAAAAGTTCACCGGGCATGACTTTTCCCATACAAAAGTTCACCGGGCATGACTTTCCCAATACAAAAGTTCACCGGAGATGACTTTTCCCATACAAAAGTACACGGGAGATGACTTTCCCAATACAAAAGTTCACCGAGCATGACTTTCCCAATACAAAAGTTCACCGGGCATGACTTTCCCAATACAAAAGTTCACCGGGCATGACTTTCCCAATACAAAAGTTCACCGGACATGACTTTCCCAATACAAAAGTTCACCGAAGATGACTTTTCCCATACAAAAGTTCACCGGAGATGACTTTTCCAATACAAAAGTTCACCGGGCATGACTTTCCCAATACAAAAGTTCACCGGGCATGACTTTCCCAATACAAAAGTTCACCGGGCATGACTTTCCCAATACAAAAGTTCACCGGGCATGACTTTCCCAATACAAAAGTTCACCGGGCATGACCTTCCCAATACAAAAGTTCACCGGGCATGACTTTTCCCATACAAAAGTTAACCGGAGATGACTTTCCCAATACAAAAGCTCACCGGGCATGACTTTCCCAATACAAAAGTTCACCGGGCATGACTTTTCCCATACAAAAGTTCACCGGGCATGACTTTCCCAATACAAAAGTTCACCGGGCATGACTTTCCCAATACAAAAGTTCACCGGGCATGACTTTCCCAATACAAAAGTTCACCGGGCATGACCTTCCCAATACAAAAGTTCACCGGGCATGACTTTTCCCAATACAAAAGTTCACCGAAGATGACTTTTCCCATACAAAAGTTCACCGGAGATGACTTTTCCAATACAAAAGTTCACCGGGCATGACTTTCCCAATACAAAAGTTCACCGGGCATGACTTTCCCAATACAAAAGTTCACCGGGCATGACTTTCCCAATACAAAAGTTCACCGGGCATGACTTTCCCAATACAAAAGTTCACCGGGCATGACCTTCCCAATACAAAAGTTCACCGGGCATGACTTTTCCCATACAAAAGTTAACCGGAGATGACTTTCCCAATACAAAAGCTCACCGGGCATGACTTTCCCAATACAAAAGTTCACCGGGCATGACTTTTCCCATACAAAAGTTCACCGGAGATGACTTTCCCAATACAAAAGTTCACCGGAGATGACTTTTCCCATACAAAAGTACACGTGAGATGACTTTCCCAATACAAAAGTTCACCGAGCATGACTTTCCCAATACAAAAGTTCACCGGGCATGACTTTCCCAATACAAAAGTTCACCGGGCATGACTTTCCCAATACAAAAGTTCACCGGACATGACTTTCCCAATACAAAAGTTCACCGAAGATGACTTTTCCCATACAAAAGTTCACCGGAGATGACTTTTCCAATACAAAAGTTCACCGGGCATGACTTTCCCAATACAAAAGTTCACCGGGCATGACTTTCCCAATACAAAGGTTCACCGGGCATGACTTTCCCAATACAAAAGTTCACCGGGCATGACCTTCCCAATACAAAAGTTCACCGGTCATGACTTTTCCCATACAAAAGTTAACCGGAGATGACTTTCCCAATACAAAAGTTCACCGGGCATGACTTTCCCAATACAAAAGTTCACCGGAGATGACTTTTCCCATACAAAAGTTCACCGGGCATGACTTTCCCAATACAAAAGTTCACCGGGCATGACTTTCCCAATACAAAAGTTCACCGGGCATGACTTTCCCAATACAAAAGTTCACCGGGCATGACTTTCCCAATACAAAAGTTCACCGGGCATGACTTTCCCAATACAAAAGTTCACCGGAGATTACTTTTCCCATACAAAAGTTCACCGGGCATGACTTTCCCAATACAAAAGTTCACCGGGCATGACTTTTCCCATACAAAAGTTCACCGGAGATGACTTTCCCAATACAAAAGTTCACCGGGCATGACTTTCCCAATACAAAAGCTCACCGGGCATGACTTTCCCAATACAAAAGTTCACCGGGCATGACTTTCCCAATACAAAAGTTCACCGGGCATGACTTTCCCAATACAAAAGTTCACCGGGCATGACTTTTCCCATACAAAAGTTCACCGGAGATGACTTTTCCCATACAAAAGTTCACCGGGCATGACTTTCCCAATACAAAAGTTCACCGGGCATGACTTTCCCAATACAAAAGTTCACCGGAGATGACTTTCCCAATACAAAAGTTCACCGGGCATGACTTTTCCCATACAAAAGTTCACCGGGCATGACTTTCCCAATACAAAAGTTCACCGGGCATGACTTTTCCCATACAAAAGTTCACCGGAGATGACTTTCCCAATACAAAAGTTCACCGGGCATGACTTTCCCAATACAAGAGTTCACCGGGCATGACTTTTCCAATACAAAACTTCACCGGGCATGACTTTCCCAATACAAAACTTCACCGGGCATGACTTTTCCAATACAGAAGTTCACCGGGCATGATTTTTCCCATACAAAAGTTAACCGGAGATGACTTTCCCAATACAAAAGTTCACCGGTCATGACTTTTCCCATACAAAAGTTCACCGGGCATGACTTTCCCAATACAAAAGTTCACCGGGCATGACTTTCCCAATACAAAAGTTCACCGGGCATGACTTTCCCAATACAAAAGTTCACCGGGCATGACTTTCCCAATACAAAAGTTCACCGGGCATGACTTTCCCAATATAAAAGTTCACCGGGCATGACTTTCCCAATATAAAAGTTCACCGGGCATGACTTTCCCAATACAAAAGTTCACCGGAGATGACTTTTCCCATACAAAAGTTCACCGGGCATGACTTTCCCAATACAAAAGTTCACCGGGCATGACTTTCCCAATACAAAAGTTCACCGGGCATGACTTTCCCAATACAAAAGTTCACCGGGCATGACTTTTCCCATACAAAAGTTCACCGGGCATGACTTTCCCAATACAAAAGTTCACCGGGCATGACTTTCCCAATATAAAAGTTCACCGGGCATGACTTTTCCCATACAAAAGTTCACCGGGCATGATTTTCCCAATACAAAAGTTCACCGGGCATGACTTTCCCAATACATAAGTTCACCGGTCATGACTTTCCCAATACAAAAGTTCACCGGGCATGACTTTCCCAATACAAAAGTTCACCGGGCATGACTTTCCCAATACAAAAGTTCACCGGAGATGACTTTTCCCATACAAAAGTTCACCGGGCATGACTTTCCCAATACAAAAGTTCACCGGGCATGACTTTTCCCATACAAAAGTTCAACGGAGATGACTTTCCCAATACAAAAGTTCACCGGGCATGACTTTCCCAATACAAAAGTTCACCGGGCATGACTTTCCCAATACAAAAGTTCACCGGGCATGACTTTCCCAATACAAAAGTTCACCGGGCATGACTTTCCCAATACAAAAGTTCACCGGGCATGACTTCTCCCATACAAAAGTTCACCGGAGATGACTTTTCCCATACAAAAGTTCACCGGGCATGACTTTCCCAATACAAAAGTTCACCGGGCATGACTTTCCCAATACAAAAGTTCAACGGAGATGACTTTCCCAATACAAAAGTTCACCGGGTATGACTTTTCCCATACAAAAGTTCACCGGGCATGACTTTCCCAATACAAAAGTTCACCGGGCATGACTTTTCCCATACAAAAGTTCACCGGGCATGACTTTCCCAATACAAAAGTTCACCGGGCATGACTTTCCCAATACAAGAGTTCACCGGGCATGACTTTTCCAATACAAAACTTCACCGGGCATGACTTTCCCAATACAAACTTCACCGGGCATGACTTTTCCAATACAAAAGTTCACTGGGCATGATTTTTCCCATACAAAAGTTAACCGGAGATGACTTTCCCAAAACAAAAGTTCACCGGTCATGACTTTTCCCATACAAAAGTTCACCGGGCATGACTTTCCCAATACAAAAGTTCACCGGGCATGACTTTCCCAATACAAAAGTTCACCGGGCATGACTTTCCCAATACAAAAGTTCACCGGGCATGACTTTCCCAATACAAAAGTTCACCGGGCATGACTTTCCCAATATAAAAGTTCACCGGGCATGACTTTCCCAATATAAAAGTTCACCGGGCATGACTTTCCCAATACAAAAGTTTACCGGAGATGACTTTTCCCATACAAAAGTTCACCGGGCATGACTTTCCCAATACAAAAGTTCACCGGGCATGACTTTCCCAATACAAAAGTTCACCGGGCATGACTTTCCCAATACAAAAGTTCACCGGGCATGACTTTCCCATACAAAAGTTCACCGGGCATGACTTTTCCCATACAAAAGTTCACCGGGCATGACTTTCCCAATACAAAAGTTCACCGGGCATGACTTTCCCAATTTAAAAGTTCACCGGGCATGACTTTTCCCATACAAAAGTTCACCGGGCATGACTTTCCCAATACAAAAGTTCACCGGGCATGACCTTCCCAATACAAAAGTTCACCGGGCATGACTTTTCCCATACAAAAGTTAACCGGAGATGACTTTCCCAATACAAAAGTTCACCGGGCATGACTTTTCCAATACAAAAGTTCACCGGGCATGACTTTTCCCATACAAAAGTTCACCGGAGATGACTTTCCCAATACAAAAGTTCACCGGAGATGACTTTTCCCATACAAAAGTACACGGGAGATGACTTTCCCAATACAAAAGTTCACCGAGCATGACTTTCCCAATACAAAAGTTCACCGGAGATGACTTTTCCCATACAAAAGTTAACCGGAGATGACTTTCCCAATACAAAAGTTCACCGGGCATGACTTTCCCAATACAAAAGTTCACCGGACATGACTTTCCCAATACAAAAGTTCACCGGAGATGACTTTTCCCATACAAAAGTACAACGGAGATGACTTTCCCAATACAAAAGTTCACCGGGCATGACTTTCCCAATACAAAAGTTCATCGGAGATGACTTTTCCCATACAAAAGTTAACCGGGCATGACTTTCCCAATACAAAAGTTCACCGGGCATGACTTTCCCAATACAAAAGTTCACCGGAGATGACTTTCCCAATACAAAAGTTCACCGGGCATGACTTTTCCCATACAAAAGTTCACCGGGCATGACTTTCCCAATACAAAAGTTCACCGGGCATGACTTTTCCCATACAAAAGTTCACCGGGCATGACTTTCCCAATACAAAAGTTCACCGGGCATGACTTTCCCAATACAAAAGTTCACCGGGCATGACTTTTCCAATACAAAACTTCACCGGGCATGACTTTCCCAATACAAAACTTCACCGGGCATGACTTTTCCAATACAAAAGTTCACCGGGCATGATTTTTCCCATACAAAAGTTAACCGGAGATGACTTTCCCAATACAAAAGTTCACCGGTCATGACTTTTCCCATACAAAAGTTCACCGGGCATGACTTTCCCAATACAAAAGTTCACCGGGCATGACTTTCCCAATACAAAAGTTCACCGGGCATGACTTTCCCAATACAAAAGTTCACCGGGCATGACTTTCCCAATACAAAAGTTCACCGGGCATGACTTTCCCAATATAAAAGTTCACCGGGCATGACTTTTCCAATATAAAAGTTCACCGGGCATGACTTTCCCAATACAAAAGTTTACCGGAGATGACTTTTCCCATACAAAAGTTCACCGGGCATGACTTTCCCAATACAAAAGTTCACCGGGCATGACTTTCCCAATACAAAAGTTCACCGGGCATGACTTTCCCAATACAAAAGTTCACCGGGCATGACTTTCCCAATACAAAAGTTCACCGGGCATGACTTTTCCCATACAACAGTTAACCGGAGATGACTTTCCCAATACAAAAGTTCACCGGGCATGACTTTCCCAATACAAAAGTTCACCGGGCATGAATTTCCCATACAAAAGTTCCCCGGGCATCACTTTTCCCATACAAAAGTTCACCGGGCATGACTTTAACAATACAAAAGTTCACCGGGCATGACTTTCCCAATTTAAAAGTTCACCGGGCATGACTTTTCCCATACAAAAGTTCACTGGGCATGACTTTCCCAATACAAAAGTTCACCGGGCATGACTTTCCCAATACAAAAGTTCACCGGGCATGACCTTCCCAATACAAAAGTTCACCGGGCATGACTTTTCCCATACAAAAGTTAACCGGAGATGACTTTCCCAATACAAAAGTTCACCGGAGATGACTTTTCCCATACAAAAGTACACGGGAGATGACTTTCCCAATACAAAAGTTCACCGGGCATGACTTTTCCCATACAAAAGTTAACCGGAGATGACCTTCCCAATACAAAAGTTCACCGGGCATGACTTTTCCCATACAAAAGTTAACCGGAGATGACTTTCCCAATACAAAAGTTCACCGGGCATGACTTTCCCAATACAAAAGTTCACCGGGCATGACTTTTCCCATACAAAAGTTCACCGGAGATGACTTTCCCAATACAAAAGTTCACCGGACATGACTTTTCCCATACAAAAGTACACGGGAGATGACTTTCCCAATACAAAAGTTCACCGAGCATGACTTTCCCAATACAAAAGTTCACCGGAGATGACTTTTCCCATACAAAAGTTAACCGGAGATGACTTTCCCAATACAAAAGTTCACCGGGCATGACTTTCCCAATACAAAAGTTCACCGGGCATGACTTTCCCAATACAAAAGTTCACCGGAGATGACTTTTCCCATACAAAAGTACAACGGAGATGACTTTCCCAATACAAAAGTTCACCGGGCATGACTTTCCCAATACAAAAGTTCACCGGAGATGACTTTTCCCATACAAAAGTTAACCGGAGATGACTTTCCCAATACAAAAGGCATGACTTTCCTAGTACAAAAGTTCACCGGGCATGACTTTCCCAATACAAAAGTTCACCGGACATGACTTTCCCAATACAAAAGTTCACCGGAGATGACTTTCCCAATACAAAAGTTCACCGGGCATGACTTTCCCAATACAAAAGTTCACCGGAGATGACTTTCCCAATACAAAAGTTCACCGGGCATGACTTTTCCCATACAAAACTTCACCGGGCATGACTTTCCCAATACAAAAGTTCACCGGGCATGACTTTTCCCATACAAAAGTTCACCGGAGATGACTTTTCCCATACAAAAGTTCAACGGGCATGACTTTCCCAATACAAAAGTTCAACGGGCATGACTTTCCCAATACAAGAGTTCACCGGGCATGACTTTTCCAATACAAAACTTCACCGGGCATGACTTTCCCAATACAAAACTTCACCGGGCATGACTTTTCCAATACAAAAGTTCACCGGGCATGATTTTTCCCATACAAAAGTTAACCGGAGATGACTTTCCCAATACAAATTTCACCGGTCATGACTTTTCCCATACAAAAGTTCACCGGGCATGACTTTCCCAATACAAAAGTTCACCGGGCATGACTTTCCCAATACAAAAGTTCACCGGGCATGACTTTCCCAATACAAAAGTTCACCGGGCATGACTTTCCCAATACAAAAGTTCACCGGGCATGACTTTCCCAATATAAAAGTTCACCGGGCATGACTTTCCCAATATAAAAGTTCACCGGGCATGACTTTCCCAATACAAAAGTTTACCGGAGATGACTTTTCCCATACAAAAGTTCACCGGGCATGACTTTCCCAATACAAAAGTTCACCGGGCATGACTTTCCCAATACAAAAGTTCACCGGGCATGACTTTCCCAATACAAAAGTTCACCGGGCATGACTTTCCCAATACAAAAGTTCACCGGGCATGATTTTCCCATACAACAGTTAACCGGAGATGACTTTCCCAATACAAAAGTTCACCGGGCATGACTTTCCCAATACAAAAGTTCACCGGGCATGACTTTCCCATACAAAAGTTCACCGGGCATGACTTTTCCCATACAAAAGTTCACCGGGCATGACTTTCCCAATACAAAAGTTCACCGGAGATGACTTTTCCCATACAAAAGTACACGGGAGATGACTTTCCCAATACAAAAGTTCACCGAGCATGACTTTCCCAATACAAAAGTTCACCGGGCATGACTTTCCCAATACAAAAGTTCACCGGGCATGACTTTCCCAATACAAAAGTTCACCGGACATGACTTTCCCAATACAAAAGTTCACCGAAGATGACTTTTCCCATACAAAAGTTCACCGGAGATGACTTTTCCAATACAAAAGTTCACCGGGCATGACTTTCCCAATACAAAAGTTCACCGGGCATGACTTTCCCAATACAAAAGTTCACCGGGCATGACTTTCCCAATACAAAAGTTCACCGGGCATGACTTTCCCAATACAAAAGTTCACCGGGCATGACCTTCCCAATACAAAAGTTCACCGGGCATGACTTTTCCCATACAAAAGTTAACCGGAGATGACTTTCCCAATACAAAAGCTCACCGGGCATGACTTTCCCAATACAAAAGTTCACCGGGCATGACTTTTCCCATACAAAAGTTCACCGGAGATGACTTTCCCAATACAAAAGTTCACCGGAGATGACTTTTCCCATACAAAAGTACACGGGAGATGACTTTCCCAATACAAAAGTTCACCGAGCATGACTTTCCCAATATAAAAGTTCACCGGGCATGACTTTCCCAATACAAAAGTTCACCGGGCATGACTTTCCCAATACAAAAGTTCACCGGACATGACTTTCCCAATACAAAAGTTCACCGAAGATGACTTTTCCCATACAAAAGTTCACCGGAGATGACTTTTCCAATACAAAAGTTCACCGGGCATGACTTTCCCAATACAAAAGTTCACCGGGCATGACTTTCCCAATACAAAAGTTCACCGGGCATGACTTTCCCAATACAAAAGTTCACCGGGCATGACCTTCCCAATACAAAAGTTCACCGGGCATGACTTTTCCCATACAAAAGTTAACCGGAGATGACTTTCCCAATACAAAAGTTCACCGGGCATGACTTTCCCAATACAAAAGTTCACCGGAGATGACTTTTCCCATACAAAAGTTCACCGGGCATGACTTTTCCCATACAAAAGTTCACCGGGCATGACTTTCCCAATACAAAAGTTCACCGGGCATGACTTTCCCAATACAAAAGTTCACCGGGCATGACTTTCCCAATACAAAAGTTTACCGGGCATGACTTTCCCAATACAAAATTTCACCGGAGATTACTTTTCCCATACAAAAGTTCACCGGGCATGACTTTCCCAATACAAAAGTTCACCGGGCATGACTTTTCCCATACAAAAGTTCACCGGAGATGACTTTCCCAATACAAAAGTTCACCGGGCATGACTTTCCCAATACAAAAGCTCACCGGGCATGACTTTCCCAATACAAAAGTTCACCGGGCATGACTTTCCCAATACAAAAGTTCACCGGGCATGACTTTCCCAATACAAAAGTTCACCGGGCATGACTTTTCCCATACAAAAGTTCACCGGAGATGACTTTTCCCATACAAAAGTTCACCGGGCATGACTTTCCCAATACAAAAGTTCACCGGGCATGACTTTCCCAATACAAAAGTTCACCGGAGATGACTTTCCCAATACAAAAGTTCACCGGGCATGACTTTTCCCATACAAAAGTTCACCGGGCATGACTTTCCCAATACAAAAGTTCACCGGGCATGACTTTCCCCATACAAAAGTTCACCGGAGATGACTTTCCCAATACAAAAGTTCACCGGGCATGACTTTCCCAATACAAGAGTTCACCGGGCATGACTTTTCCAATACAAAACTTCACCGGGCATGACTTTCCCAATACAAAACTTCACCGGGCATGACTTTTCCAATACAAAAGTTCACCGGGCATGATTTTTCCCATACAAAAGTTAACCGGAGATGACTTTCCCAATACAAAAGTTCACCGGTCATGACTTTTCCCATACAAAAGTTCACCGGGCATGACTTTCCCAATACAAAAGTTCACCGGGCATGACTTTCGCAATACAAAAGTTCACCGGGCATGACTTTCCCAATACAAAAGTTCACCGGGCATGACTTTCCCAATACAAAAGTTCACCGGGCATGACTTTCCCAATATAAAAGTTCACCGGGCATGACTTTCCCAACATAAAAGTTCACCGGGCATGACTTTCCCAATACAAAAGTTCACCGGAGATGACTTTTCCCATACAAAAGTCCACCGGGCATGACTTTCCCAATACAAAAGTTCACCGGGCATGACTTTCCCAATACAAAAGTTCACCGGGCATGACTTTCCCAATACAAAAGTTCACCGGGCATGACTTTTCCCATACAAAAGTTCACTGGGCATGACTTTCCCAATACAAAAGTTCACCGGGCATGACTTTCCCAATATAAAAGTTCACCGGGCATGACTTTTCCCATACAAAAGTTCACCGGGCATGATTTTCCCAATACAAAAGTTCACCGGGCATGACTTTCCCAATACATAAGTTCACCGGTCATGACTTTCCCAATACAAAAGTCCACCGGGCATGACTTTCCCAATACAAAAGTTCACCGGGCATGACTTTCCCAATACAAAAGTTCACCGGAGATGACTTTTCCCATACAAAAGTTCACCGGGCATGACTTTCCCAATACAAAAGTTCACCGGGCATGACTTTTCCCATACAAAAGTTCAACGGAGATGACTTTCCCAATACAAAAGTTCACCGGGCATGACTTTCCCAATACAAAAGTTCACCGGGCATGACTTTCCCAATACAAAAGTTCACCGGGCATGACTTTCCCAATACAAAAGTTCACCGGGCATGACTTTCCCAATACAAAAGTTCACCGGGCATGACTTCTCCCATACAAAAGTTCACCGGAGATGACTTTTCCCATACAAAAGTTCACCGGGCATGACTTTCCCAATACAAAAGTTCACCGGGCATGACTTTCCCAATACAAAAGTTCAACGGAGATGACTTTCCCAATACAAAAGTTCACCGGGCATGACTTTTCCCATACAAAAGTTCACCGGGCATGACTTTCCCAATACAAAAGTTCACCGGGCATGACTTTTCCCATACAAAAGTTCACCGGGCATGACTTTCCCAATACAAAAGTTCACCGGGCATGACTTTCCCAATACAAGAGTTCACCGGGCATGACTTTTCCAATACAAAACTTCACCGGGCATGACTTTCCCAATACAAACTTCACCGGGCATGACTTTTCCAATACAAAAGTTCACCGGGCATGATTTTTCCCATACAAAAGTTAACCGGAGATGACTTTCCCAAAACAAAAGTTCACCGGTCATGACTTTTCCCATACAAAAGTTCACCGGGCATGACTTTCCCAATACAAAAGTTCACCGGGCATGACTTTCCCAATACAAAAGTTCACCGGGCATGACTTTCCCAATACAAAAGTTCACCGGGCATGACTTTCCCAATACAAAAGTTCACCGAGCATGACTTTCCCAATATAAAAGTTCACCGGGCATGACTTTCCCAATATAAAAGTTCACCGGGCATGACTTTCCCAATACAAAAGTTTACCGGAGATGACTTTTCCCATACAAAAGTTCACCGGGCATGACTTTCCCAATACAAAAGTTCACCGGGCATGACTTTCCCAATACAAAAGTTCACCGGGCATGACTTTCCCAATACAAAAGTTCACCGGGCATGACTTTCCCATACAAAAGTTCACCGGGCATGACTTTTCCCATACAAAAGTTCACCGGGCATGACTTTCCCAATACAAAAGTTCACCAGGCATGACTTTCCCAATTTAAAAGTTCACCGGGCATGACTTTTCCCATACAAAAGTTCACCGGGCATGACTTTCCCAATACAAAAGTTCACCGGGCATGACCTTCCCAATACAAAAGTTCACCGGGCATGACTTTTCCCATACAAAAGTTAACCGGAGATGACTTTCCCAATACAAAAGTTCACCGGGCATGACTTTTCCAATACAAAAGTTCACCGGAGATGATTTTCCCATACAAAAGTACACGGGAGATGACTTTCCCAATACAAAAGTTCACCGAGCATGACTTTCCCAATACAAAAGTTCACCGGAGATGACTTTTCCCATACAAAAGTTAACCGGAGATGACTTTCCCAATACAAAAGTTCACCGGGCATGACTTTCCCAATACAAAAGTTCACCGGGCATGACTTTCCAAATACAAAAGTTCACCGGAGATGACTTTTCCCATACAAAAGTACAACGGAGATGACTTTCCCAATACAAAAGTTCACCGGGCATGACTTTCCCAATACAAAAGTTCATCGGAGATGACTTTTCCCATACAAAAGTTAACCGGGCATGACTTTCCCAATACAAAAGTTCACCGGGCATGACTTTCCCAATACAAAAGTTCACCGGAGATGACTTTCCCAATACAAAAGTTCACCGGGCATGACTTTTCCCATACAAAAGTTCACCGGAGATGACTTTCCCAATACAAAAGTTCACCGGGCATGACTTTTCCCATACAAAAGTTCACCGGGCATGACTTTCCCAATACAAAAGTTCACCGGGCATGACTTTCCCAATACAAAAGTTCACCGGGCATGACTTTTCCAATACAAAACTTCACCGGGCATGACTTTCCCAATACAAAACTTCACCGGGCATGACTTTTCCAATACAAAAGTTCACCGGGCATGATTTTTCCCATACAAAAGTTAACCGGAGATGACTTTCCCAATACAAAAGTTCACCGGTCATGACTTTTCCCATACAAAAGTTCACCGGGCATGACTTTCCCAATACAAAAGTTCACCGGGCATGACTTTCCCAATACAAAAGTTCACCGGGCATGACTTTCCCAATACAAAAGTTCACCGGGCATGACTTTCCCAATACAAAAGTTCACCGGGCATGACTTTCCCAATATAAAAGTTCACCGGGCATGACTTTTCCAATATAAAAGTTCACCGGGCATGACTTTCCCAATACAAAAGTTTACCGGAGATGACTTTTCCCATACAAAAGTTCACCGGGCATGACTTTCCCAATACAAAAGTTCACCGGGCATGACTTCCCAATACAAAAGTTCACCGGGCATGACTTTCCCAATACAAAAGTTCACCGGGCATGACTTTCCCAATACAAAAGTTCACCGGGCATGACTTTTCCCATACAACAGTTAACCGGAGATGACTTTCCCAATACAAAAGTTCACCGGGCATGACTTTCCCAATACAAAAGTTCACCGGCATGAATTTCCCATACAAAAGTTCACCGGGCATCACTTTTCCCATACAAAAGTTCACCGGGCATGACTTTAACAATACAAAAGTTCACCGGGCATGACTTTCCCAATTTAAAAGTTCACCGGCATGACTTTCCATACAAAAGTTCACTGGGCATGACTTTCCCAATACAAAAGTTCACCGGGCATGACTTTCCCAATACAAAAGTTCACCGGGCATGACCTTCCCAATACAAAAGTTCACCGGCATGACTTTTCCCATACAAAAGTTAACCGGAGATGACTTTCCCAATACAAAAGTTCACCGGGCATGACTTTCCCAATACAAAAGTTCACCGGGCATGACTTTTCCATACAAAAGTTCACCGGAGATGACTTTCCCAATACAAAAGTTCACCGAAAATGACTTTTCCCATACAAAAGTACACGGGAGATGACTTTCCCAATACAAAAGTTCACCGAGCATGACTTTCCCAATACAAAAGTTCACCGGAGATGACTTTTCCCATAACAAAAGTTAACCGGAGATGACTTTCCCAATACAAAAGTTCACCGGGCATGACTTTCCCAATACAAAGTTCACCGGGCATGACTTTCCCAATACAAAAGTTCACCGGAGATGACTTTTCCCATACAAAAGTACAACGGAGATGACTTTCCCAATACAAAAGTTCACCGGGCATGACTTTCCCAATACAAAAGTTCACCGGAGATGACTTTTCCATACAAAAGTTAACCGGAGATGACTTTCCCAATACAAAAGTTCACCGGGCATGACTTTCCCAACACAAAAGTTCACCGGAGATGACTTTCCCAATACAAAAGTTCACCGGGCATGACTTTTCCCATACAAAACTTCACCGGGCATGACTTTCCCAATACAAAAGTTCACCGGAGATGGACTTTTCCCATACAAAAAGTTCACCGGGCATGACTTTCCCAATACAAAAGTTCACCGGGCATGACTTTCCCAATACAAGAGTTCACCGGCATGACTTTTTCCAATACAAAAACTTCACCGGGCATGACTTTCCCAACACAAAACTTCACCGGGCATGACTTTTCCAATACAAAAGTTCACCGGGCATGATTTTTCCCATACAAAAGTTAACCGGAGATGACTTTCCCAATACAAAAGTTCACCGGTCATGACTTTTCCCATACAAAAGTTCACCGGGCATGACTTTCCCAATACAAAAGTTCACCGGGCATGACTTTCCAATACAAAAGTTCACCGGGCATGACTTTCCCAATACAAAAGTTCACCGGGCATGACTTTCCCATACAAAAGTTCACCGGGCATGACTTTCCCAATATAAAAGTTCACCGGGCATGACTTTCCCAATATAAAAGTTCACCGGGCATGACTTTCCCAATACAAAAGTTTACCGGAGATGACTTTTCCCATACAAAAGTTCACCGGGCATGACTTTCCCAATACAAAAGTTCACCGGGCATGATTTTCCCAATACAAAAGTTCACCGGGGCATGACTTTCCCAATACAAAAGTTCACCGGGCATGACTTTCCCAATACAAAAGTTCACCGGCATGACTTTTCCCATACAAAAGTTCACCGGGCATGACTTTCCCAATACAAAAGTTCACCGGGCATGACTTTCCCCAATTTAAAAGTTCACCGGGCATGATTTTCCCATACAAAAGTTCACCGGGCATGACTTTCCCATACAAAAGTTCACCGGGCATGACCTTCCCAATACAAAAGTTCACCGGGCATGACTTTTCCCATACAAAAGTTAACGGAGATGACTTTCCAATACAAAAGTTCACCGAGCATGACTTTCCCAATACAAAAGTTCACCGGAGATGACTTTTCCCATACAAAAGTTAACCGGAGATGACTTTCCCAATACAAAAGTTCACCGGGCATGACTTTCCCAATACAAAAGTTCACCGGGCATGACTTTCCCAATACAAAAGTTCACCGGAGATGACTTTCCCAATACAAAAGTTCACCGGGCATGACTTTCCCAATACAAAAGTTCACCGGGCATGACTTTTCCCATACAACAGTTAACCGGAGATGACTTTCCCAATACAAAAGTTAACCGGAGATGACTTTCCCAATACAAAAGTTCACGGGCATGACTTTCCCAATACAAAAGTTCACCGGGCATGACTTTTCCATACAAAAGTTCACCAGGAGATGACTTTCCAATACAAAAGTTCACCGGGGCATGACTTTCCCAATACAAAAGTTCACCGGGCATGACTTTT